>NC_091825.1:84237500-84305000 GCF_038994185.2 Dermacentor albipictus | reverse complement strand
CAGCTTCTTGCCCAGCTTCTAACATGTTTGTTGATTCCTGGCCAGACGAAGAGGTCGGTAATAACCCTCTGTGTCGCTCTGATGCTGTGGTTGCTTAGCCCCTGCTGTGAATCGAATATTCGCCGCCTAAACTGAGGCGGCACGAACGGGCGAAGAGCTGCCTGCCATGTGTCACACGAAACCAATGTTGTTGAGTAGGGAAGCGGTACCTCCGCAAGCTGAAGCGACGAGCCTTTTTCTCGCAATTGGCGCAGCGCGGGGTCATTTTTCTGGGCGGAGGCGTACCCGCTAGCACTTCGTCTATGGCATCGGCGATGTCGGAGGGTAGCGCGGTGACGACGTGCTGGTACCTTGCTTCTGTGAGCTGATGCGCCGGAGTTTAAAATGGGCCTCTACTTGTTTATAACAAACGCGAGGATTCTTGTGCCAAAAGCTGGTCACCTGAAGCTCTGCAGTGATGACAGGAGACATAATCGTGGCGTCTTCTCTGTCAGCAGGAGTAAGAGCAGCGTCGTCCATGAGAGCGTTAAAAAAACGTATGTGGCCTGTATCACCACTTGTTGGGGGTTCGGTCAGATAGTACACATTTTCATAGGTTGAGAACGAAGAGTAGACTCACTTTATTCCACAGCAAAACAGGCTTGCCGACTGATCCTCAGGTCCCAAGAAAAAAGCACGGGGCAATGACCCCCATGTGTCGGCCAGGTGAAGTAAGGAGTTCACAGAAGCGGGGGAAAAATCACAGTGACAGGCGGTCGCTACAACATCTTGGCAAAACTACCGTTGAACAATGGTAGCGATGGTAGATTACAGGTGGCTAGCTTACAACGCCTTGTCAACAGACGCTGGATTCGAGCCAAAGAACTAGCCAGGTCACACCAGAAGCTAGTTCTGCTCATGAGGACTGTATGTCGTTTTTGAGAGAGGTGCGGATACCAAGGAAAGAAAAGGAACTAGCTCCATCCTTGGAACTGCTGAGATTACACTGAGCAACTGAGGTGAAGTCGCTGTTTGGCACGTTGGCAGCAAGGCCGTATTGACGGAGGCGCACGAAGGCCCGACGGAGATTAGGTTTCTGGTCAGCCGAAGAGTAAGTGAACACAGGTATGCCATCTAAGTGGACAAAGCAAAAGGTTATGCTAAGGAGCACGTGGTCGAAGAATTCCTTGACCCAGTCGCATGTGCGCGCATTCAAGCGCAATGAAAAGCGCCGTAAAGATGTCCTAACGAATGTTATCTAATGAATATCGGTGTGCTTTACAACCAGATTCCATTCGAAATAAACTTTTGGTAACGTTCCTCTAGGTGGTCCGACTAATGCATGATAAAAACCTCACTCCCACTTTCGCCTGTCTTCTTTGGCCCCATGTGTAAACGGGCGACCAACAGCGGGAGGATGCAAGAATGGAACTCCGCTCGAGCATATATGTTCAAATCCTTGTCTGGTGATTATGAGGTAGTGGAGTGCTAAGAACAAATAAAGCCAGACCGAAGATGGCGCTAATTTTGTTGTTATGAGTAATAAACCCGGTGGTGACGTGACAAGCGCTGAGCCATGTCAAAACTGCGTGGTTAGCGTATCCACTTGGGTATTAAGCTGCACCTCTGATGTGACAATGTCGTCGAGACGCTGTTAAAACTCCAACTTATCGGGAGATGGTGTATTACAATTTTGGGCAGCGGATATCATGGTAGCGAGACGTCAATCATCTGCTCCACTACCGATGACAGGTACTCGAGGAACGTCGTAGTCAGCGCGACATTTAAAATGATCCGTACCGGCTGCGGCAAGCGTTGAAGAAACAGCTCTCGACGTATTCTCCAGCGAAGTAATGCGCTTGCTCCGAGTATAGCTATGTTATGCTGCGAGGCAGCTCCATCAGACAACCCATACAAAATCTAGTTCAGACATCTTGCACTAGTCGTCTACAAAAGACTGAAAATCTTATAGGCAATTTTCTATAGGCCTTTGTAGGCTGGCAGAGTAATATTTTAGATCAACTGCGTCATGCTGAAAGCGGCTTCTAAGCTGTAAGTGCGATGTGTGCCATCCACAACGCCGCAAAATAGTTTATACCACACCGATTGTGAACACGGGTCCCAAGCCTCATGAAAGTCACCACAAAAATTAGCGCGTTTAGTTTCGTTCTCGCGGCGATATGGGCTCCATAAGCGCAGAAGACGGCTTTGTGGTGGGGGTAAACGCGATGTCTGCTGACACTTTCGTTGACGTCGCAAGGTGCACACAGTGCCCCTAAACGCCCTTGTCATAAGACCAGCGCGAGTTGAAACAGACACCAAAGAGGGCCGATTTGTTTTAGCCACAAAGCGCCAAGTGGTAATGCCTGTGGCGAGGCAGAACAAACATGCATGTTTCAGAAGCCCACAAGCAACAGTGGCCAGCGTGGCTAGGTTGACCTCAAGGTCAATTTGACATCAAGTTGACAAAGTGAGATGAGGTTGAGTAACAGAGTGGGTCATTTGGACTGGTTGGTGAAATATTATTTAATCAAGAAAGAAATCCTTATTTCGTGCACAATTCACAACGAAGGAACGAAGGTGACAGGACAGAATGCTTCTAGCAGCTGCCTAGTCTTAATCAGAAAGTCTTGAGGAGCTAGTTGCTTCGTTTTCTTTTATTGCTTGCTAAATGCAGAAAATTGGGGAACAGCACACCGCATCAGAAGAAATACACAGAAATATCGAGTGCAGATTGCGCAAGATCAGTCTGCGCTCGATCTTTCTGTGTGCTTCTTCTTGAGTAATGTCCTGTTTCGCAACATTCTGCATTAATCAATCAGTCGTCTTGTCTTATTGCTCACACAGCAATATATAGTCAGAGGCGAAAAGGCCAAGAGGGTAAGTTTGCATGCATGCTGCTTGCACAACCACGACAAGGACACATCGCAGGGCTAGCATTACATTTGTTTTACGTTGACCGGTAATCGATCTCACCATCTCATAATGCTGTAGATGGGGAGCTAACGCACATAATTTCGTCACCAATTATGAAACAGCGCACAAATCTTTCGAGACCTCCAGTTGCCATATTTTCTCACACTCACGTACTTGTAAAACAAATAGGGGCACTGTCAGGTGGCTATCGACAGACCGACGCATCAAGTTCACGAATTCACGCAGCTGGTCCTTTACGTAACGGCCTGTTTAGCCGATGTAGCATCTACCGCAAAGTAGCGGTGTGCGACTAACAAGTTACTTCACTTATGCACTCCTCGTATTTTCTTTGCATGGTTCGCTTCACAGACAGCGATCGATGCCTTTTCCTCATCTAGGCACTTAAACAAAGAACTAAGCCTGTTGTCGATTAAGAAAACCAGGTTGACGTCGACTTTTTCCACGTTTGTTTTGAGGCAATAAGGTACTTGATAAATATGAGTCTTGGCGACAATTCTTGTGTTACGTCAGTCATGGGTCATATCATACGCATCAAATGTCTCATTGCCTCAAAAAAACTGTACGACAAGCAGACAAAAAGATACTCTTTCTCTTCATGGAACAAGCGTAGTTTGTTATGTAAGCACCTAAATAATGAAAAGGCATCCATCGCTGCCTGCGAAAAGAAGCCAGAAAAATGTACGTAGGGTGCACTCGCATGCCGCCATCATTCGGTAGACGCCACCTCGGTCTACGGGGTGATGTACAAATTACCCGCGACGTGAACACGGGAAGTTGATGCGCGGGTCTGACAGCAGTCACCTGCCAGTGCACTGCTCTAGGTGCACGTGCACCCCTTCGTTTGAAAAGTGTGCGATGGCAAAATATGAGGACCAGAGGGCTCGATATATTTTAGAGACGTTTCACATAGTAAGAGTGAAGGGGATTCGCTCCATTAGTACCCCATTCATCGCATTATTAGTAAGTGCATGAGATCGACCATCTGTCATTGTTAAACAACTGTGATGCTAGCCTTACCATGTGCTCTAGTCGTGGTTGTGCGAGAAACATGCATGCAAATTTATCTTTTTACCCCTTTTAGCTTCTGAGTATATATTGCTGTGCGAGCAGTAAAACTGGATGGCGGCTAATAGCCCTCTGTCCTGCAGCCTTTTTTTTTCTTGCTTGTGAATTGCGCGCGAAATTTTTGGCATTCATGTCTTCTCCACGAAACAGATTATTGTAGCTACATCGACATAGATACTAAAGCTCCATCCAGTAATAACCCCATGTAAGTGCGGCCTTCACTTACCCCTCCTAAACAAACCAACATTCCTTCAGGGTTGGAATAGTAAATACACTCCTTAATGTGAGCTGTCTACAATTGTCCTACCTCATTATCTTATGATCGCAATTACAAATGGCCTGCACCTTTTTTTTTTCTTTCTTTCAATGGTGTAATGATTGTACTAGTTTGTGAGTATAGGCTAAGTATAATATTGTGAAGGCGTATTTATAAAACGCTTTTCTAAAAGACGTGACACAGCCAAGTGCTTAAAGGAACCCAAAAATTATATGATCAACGACTATCTGCTGGGCGGACCTAAGCAGGTCACTCAATTTGGCCCTTCAACCCCGCAAGAAAGCCTAAGGAATTGAAAGCACGTTAAACAACCCCAGGGGGTCAAAAATAATCTGGAGTCCCCTATTACGACGTGCCTCATAAGGGTATCGTGGTTTTTCAGGTAAAATCTGAGACTATAATTTTGTTTAAAGAATGCTTAAGGCAACTCTCCGGGTTCGGAAATTGCGCTGTAGGGCACTGCACGGCAGTCTCCATACTTGGATGGAGGCACTGAAGGGCCAGGCACTTCAAACCTCAGCAGGCACCTTTTCTGGTACTCATGCCTGCTTTATTATATCTACTTTACTATTACGACATAGCAGCAGCGCTCAACCGCGCACATAGAGGTTAGGGCTTATGTTCAAGGCCAGTAACAGAGGGACTCATTACGCCCGTCCACGGCGTCGCTGAAATTGCCTACTGCACGATAACAGGTCCGCATAAAGAAAACGCAGCCGTCTTGTGTGACCTCGCAAAATTGCCACCTAAGTTTTCAGAGAAGCTGTTTTGGTGGAAGAATTGCATTAATATTTTCTAAAGAACGTGAATAAACCTCACCCTTTCAAACAGCACAAACATGTGACTGACAACGCCGCCCTCCATGATGCGAATTTAAATTTGATGTCACAATTCGTTCACCCAGGGCACCGTGAAAGTCATGCGCATGTAAAGCTTTGGAGCGGTGCAGTAGATAATTGAATGCAAAAGCCGTGAGCAACCCAGACACTTTCAACCTGACACAAGCATCAGCAATGAAGCTGACCCTGTTTTCACCAAGTGTGGAATTGGTGTCCGCTTCGTTTATCGATGAAAGTGGCCAAAGTAGTCTTCATGCCTATTAAAATAGTTACGTAATGCTTTTAGCTGTGTAATGCTTTCGAGCACTTGTATAAATAATTTAGAGAATGTGCCACCTTCATTCCAGACGCATTAAACAACTGCCTTCAAGACACCCAGAACCTGTATCCTACATCCACTAAATATAACTCTAATGGGACATTTTTTTGTGTCCGAGGACACCATGAAGATGCCCTGTAAGTGCTTCGTGCAAGCCTTAAACGATAGAGGAAATAAGTGTGCAGTTATCATTTCCAAAGTCCGTAATTAGGACATCAACAATAAATTTGGCCACAGATAAACTCTAACATGCTTCACGTGTCTAGCGAATCTAAACTTGGCGCCGCACTAACTTCTTCCGTGACAGCAACAAATATCACGCTTATAAAGGCTTTATAACGCTTTCGAGCACTTGCATAAGTAATTTACTGTGCAAACCGTAAATAACTGAGGCCTTTCAAACTTTTCATGGGCGTCTGCCACAGCTATGAAAAATATCAAATACATGGCGGATATTTTTTGTTTCTATCCTTTATGCTTGGTTTATGCAAAGAAAAAATACAAACTGTTGTTATAAGTACCCGAAAGAGATTCTCATTGAAGAGATATCATGCGAGCACGCCATTTTATATATGCTGCCTCCGCATCGGCAATGACCTGCAGCCATATCACAAATGCTTCACTAAGTACCCAATGTTCGCTTCCACAGCGTGAAGAAAGAGATGCCTTGAAAAGGAGGAACTACAGCGATGCTCTGCAGCAAAAAGAAAATTAAAGAAAAGGGAAAGGTTAGTCGACAGAACAAAGAGATCTCCTGTAAAAAAAAAGGTGAAAAAAAGAAAGAAACGAAACAGCAATAAAGTCGGCGCAATTTTACGTGTCTTCCTCCGACCACTTACGTGCTGGGGGAAGATGCTCTGCGGATATGCGCATCCACCGGAGAGATGTCGGATCCATGTAGAATATTACATCCGGAGTTGAACGGCACTTCCGCTAGCGATTTCAGAGACTTTCTGTCCTTACAGCCTTCCGTTTTAGCCTTGTCAGAAATCGGAAGTCGAGAAGCGGTCCGGAAGCACGACTGGCCGACATCGTGAAAAACTACATGACGAATAGGGACGATGCGAATAACGTCTCACAAAACTAATGCTGCACACGAGGTTACAGGCAGGAAAAGAACAGGGTGGGACAAAAGGTAACAGCAAAAATATACCCACTTTTATTCTTAATTTATTTTAATGTCGGCCTTGGTAATGCTTGCGTTAGTGAGTATTGCGGCACTAGCATGACAACCAAGAACAGATGTACAAAGTCACCAGTCATTAAAGCCGCTTGATATTGTGATGTGGCGATTATATTTTACTACGCAGTTAAAAAGAAGCGTGTTGATTTTTGCGGCTTGGCGCATGTACGCGCTGGATAGTGGGCGTTTTTAAAGCGGTAAAGAAGTCATTAATGGAATTCAGGGCACGCATTTTATGCGGTCGCGAACATTGGGAATTTTACGTAAGTTGCAAACGAGCTTACAAATTGCGGAAGTTCAATGCGAAACAATTACCAGTTAATGACAACTGTGGTGAATGTTTTGCTTGGCGTATGAAGCACGCCCACATTAATAGTGTGCCCACTTGTACGGCTTAATAAGCGCATTGCATTTTTAAATACATTTTTGGGGGACATAATGTTACGAAGCCAACCTTTTCGAAGAGAGACATTCTGCTTGGAGCAGACGACGAAGACAGGTCTGGTGCGCGGGCTGTCCACCAGCTTGGTTGCCGCTGTGTACCTCTGTGTAAATACAATGTAAATAGTCATGCCTCGTGTCGTTTTACGTAACGTCATTGTGGTGGAGGTGGTGGCGGTTCTCTGTACCAACCACAGAGCTCTGCAACGGCCGCGTCATCAAGGTTCCGACCCTGTTAATCGGTGCCGGAACATCGTCTTCGCCACCTGATCCTCCCGTGGCTCTCACCTACATAGTTCTCTCTTCTGCTCGGGATCCTGGCGTGTTTTTCGGCCAGGATGTGGATGACGTCGACAAATGGCTCAACCTTTACGATCAGATCAGCGCCAGCTACAGGTGGGACCCGGCCCCTATGCTTGCCACCGTGCTGTTTTACCTCGATGGCCCACCACGTGTGTAGTTCGAGACGCAGGAGGCTGACATTACAAGCTGGGAGTCTTTCAAAGAGAAGATTTGTGACCGTTTTGTTGACAGCACTGGTCCGCAGCTTGCTGAGCGGCATGAACTGGCGACTTGTGCACAGACATCTACCTAGTAATACGTCGCTTACATTCAGGACGTCACAATACTCACGTAACGATATCATTATCTACAGACGACAATACATCATGCAGTGTTGAAAACCAAACTCGCGTAGAGATCAAATCCCTTACTGATTGATTGATTGATTGATTTAGTGAGTGAGTGAGAGAGTTAATGGGTGAGTGAGTGAGTGAGTGAGTGAGTGAGTGAGTGAGTGAGTGAGTGAGTGAGTGAGTGAGTGAGTGAGTGAGTGAGTGAGTGAGTGAGTGAGTGAGTGAGTGAGTGAGTGAGAGGTATGATAACCAATTAGACATATGCATCGCTAAAATTACCTAATGAACTGCTGCTCCCCTCGAAATTATCCAAAATTGCTAGAGGAACGTATTAAGCAGGCTATTTGCTGGGACGCCAATGTATTTGAGCGGAAATATAAAGTCGGATGTATGGTAATTAATCCCAGCCTTAACATGTCTGTTTAGTATCGCTGCTGCTAGGCTTCAGCGTCGCAGTGCGCGCGTCTGCCTTCATGTAAATAGTTAAATAAGTGAATCGCGAATCTACGTTAACCAACTACATGGACATTGCAATTGTTTGTGCAAGTAATGTCCGCGCCTTCCGATAATGTACCTAAACAAGCCAAATAGCGAATTCTTGGATGCAAATAAAAAAGACCTTCTCGTGATATATAAGTTCGGACGCATATGTCCTAACCTTGTAAAGCCAAGCTTTTGCGAATCGGCTATTTAATCTTCAAGAATAAGTGCGATGCGTACCATTGTCTTTATTTTTATGATGCACTACATGTAGTTTCATAAGAAGCCAACGAACACTGATGCCAAGGACAACATTGGCGAACTTACTTGTGCCTAATGAATGAAATAAAGAAATGAGAAATTAATGGAAATAAAAGTATGAAAAACCAACTTGCCGCAGGTCAGGAATGATGCCGACGCTCACCTGCGTTCCGCACCTGCAGTAAGTTGGTTTTTCAGCCACTTTAATTTCCCATAATTCATCGTGTCTTGATTTCATTAAGCACAAGAAATTTCCCCTATGTTGTCCTTGGTTTCAATGTTCGTTGGCTTCTTGTGAAATGAGTAATAAAAGTCGGGCCCCTCAGTTAACCCCATTTCTTGAAGTTTACAACATTTAATGTAATTCATTGTGTACTACTGCATTCACAAGCTACGCCAAATTGCAAACAGAACATAACACGAATGCAAAGTCTGAAACGCTAGCGCAGGGAATAACAAAGATGAAGGAGCTGCCTGATGTCAGTCGAGGGAAGAATGGTGAGAAGAAGTACATACAGATGTAACTGCCACGCTAACGACACTAGTAAGTTTACTACTATTCGTCCAGACAGTATCAGCCACGGTCGGGAAGGTTTGCAAAAAAAAAAGAGGCTCGCTCCACCGAGCACACATACACGCGCGCATGGCCGCGTGACATCTGGAAATTAACAAGAACACAGCAAAAACTTAAGCTTCTGCCTAGCATCATAACGCCAGTCAGGCGCAGCGAAGCAATCCTTACGACATTTCTTCCGTTTGCTACCAATCAAGGCGAAATGGTGACTGCTCTTGGTTAAATCTTGGAAGTGGCGCAGCATTCGATATCATGACATCTTTTGCTCCTTCAGTTATCTACTGGCACAGCTTGGCCAATCCACAATGGCCAACTTTTTTTTCGTAAAGAGGCTGAAACTTCGTGAGGAGATGGGAACAGAAAATTTAAAAAGAAATATATTGTCAGTGAGCCAACACAAGCAGCCTTCAAGTTGTTACTTCGTAACCTCACTCCACTAAGTACACTTTCGCGGACTGCTTTCTTCCCAAGCATGTCTAAAGCAGATGACAGGTTGGTGCAAGAGATGGCGGTTAGTGCAGGAGTGGGTCACTCCAGAGAATGGACATTGTCTTCATGTAGCTGACCCAAGACACAAGTTTAAATAAAATTCATTATGGAGTTTTACGTGCCAAAACCACGATCTCATTATGATGCAAGCTGCAGTGGGGGACTCCGGAATAATTTGGACCACCTGAGGTTCCTTAACGGTGCACCTAAATAAGTACATAAGTGTTTTCTCATTTGGCCCCCACCGATATGCGGCCGCCGTGGCCTGGGTTGGATCGCGTGACCTCCGTGCCCAGCCGCCCAACACCATAGCCACTATCGTTAGTGAAGGCAGCCGTCCAACGGAAAACAGCACTTACGAACGAAAGGTTTTGGGAATCGTGGCCCTTGCTCATATGTTGATTAGTTCAGTACGGCTTGCAGAATAGTGAACGTTGGCTCAGCAGAAGTGCAACAAGTGTACATAGATTGTGTGTGCGTGTGAGCGTGTGCGCGCGTGCTTGTGCGTGTGTGTACGCGCGTGTGTGTGCGCGCGTTAGTGCCAGTTTGCATGCGTCTGTGTAAATGCATGTGTGCGTGCGTGAGTGTTCGCGTGCCTGTATGCGAACTACAGAAGCAATGAATAACTAAGTGGAAATTTCGATAAGGAAAAAAGTTACGAATACCCCTGAGACACCTCTAAAACCAATTCACACCGATTCAAGAGGTCTGAGTGCTAAGCAAACGAGCAACATGTTATGGAAATGCTTTTGGTTAGAGAAGCTTATGTACAAGGAATATTGGGGAATAGTGATGACAGGTGGAATGCTCGTGCACGCCGATTCCGGTAAATCAAAGAGCAACACTATAGCTTATGCCAAGTGCAATATTGCCGTACATTCCTTAGCATGCGAATGAATAGTATAGAAAAATGACCGATTCGATTTGGATGCGTAATTGAACGTGGGGCGAAAGACAATGGAAAACGACATTCATCGGATATAGGAATGTCCGGTCTTTTCCTCTCAGCCGTGTTTGTTCCGCAATTTAAAATACGTGAATTGATTTATTCCTTCGCACAGTTATCACTCACTTTCTCAAGATTTAACCTTTGTGCGAAACCGTTGACAAATTTGCTTCCTCAGCTTCCACTCCCACTCGCTTGCTTTTTGACTTTCTCAGTATTTTGAATTTATGCAGTGATTCAAACATCAAATATCTCCCCAAATGCTTTAACATTTCAGCGAACACTTGAGCCATTCCATTTGGCATCAACTGCATAATGTAGCTAGAAGAGCATTACGCGCAAAAACTTTTACCGTTCTCCTGAGTGATGCCTGAGAAATCGGTTAAAAGATATCCTTCTGAATTCGTGCTTGGTTGCTTCCCTGCTCGTGAATATCCTCAGTAAGATAAAGCGTGGCCGATATTCACAATAACTAGTTACACTAGAACTGCTCGTAAGAGTGAATGCAAGACAACCCTGATGCTGGAGATGTAGGGAACTTTAATTATGCAGTTATCAGGTTCTGCTAAGTAGCTACTGTGCATACGCGACCCCTCTTACGAGAGCCATTCCGCACGAATAGTTTTGCGAATGCCGTCTCAGAATCGGGTGGCAATGTCCTAGAATTATGGATGGGTCATGTCTAAGGAGTTTCGGGTCAGCCCGCGAGCTCATTCAAAACTGCCGATTTCGTGAAGCGTAACAGGGACCGGAGGATACGACGTCATGCTTTCTATGGCCTTCTCCTGTAGCACCACTAGTTCACCAGGGGCACTTTGTTTTCAGCACCTATGAATGTACTGCTGGTATAATTTCCATTGTTCTTTTTTTGCCTTATATGAGGGCCTCGAAATTCTAGAGAAAACGCAGGCTGGTATCATAGTTTCTTAAATGGTAATGCTACGGTGCAACCAACAGTGGCGCCCGTCAGAAGAAGACGATTTGACGTCTACAGGTGGAATTGGTCTCGACAGCCATCTTGTTTATGCATTGCTCTCTCTCTTGTAAGTATTGTAAATACGTCTTTAAATGCAACTTCTACAAATGTAACAAATTGGTAAATGTTGCGAGGTACCCACAAGAACGGCAACGGAGATCAGCAATGGTCATCACCTTGGACTGTACAACATGACGGGGGAAACAGGACCCGACGTGGCATGGCCCGCATCAACGCCTGCAACCCCGACAGCTCTTCTGGCTCAGCCGCGGGATCCAGAAAGGTTCCGAGGCACCGACCACCACGACGTGGAAGACTAGACCATCACGTGTGAGCGTGTAAGTACCCGCAACAAATGGGATCCGGCAATTATGTTGGCTAACTTGGTCTTCTACCTACAAGACATGGTGAAGGTGAGGTATAACAACCAGAAGGCAGAGCTTGACGACTCCGATACGTGCAAACAGAAGCTGAGGGACTCATTCGGCCACCCCATCGGGCGGGAGAGCACCTCTAAGAAAGAACTAGCGACCCACGCCCAGACATCCACAGAATCATAGGTCTGTTACATCTAGGACGTGCTGGCTCTGTACCGTAAGGCCGACAGCAATATGACTGAGTCAGACAAGGTTGGGCATGTACTGAAAGGGATTGTTGTCGATGCTTTCAACCTGCTGATATGTGAAAATTGTGAAACAGTACAGGACATCATAAAAGAGTGTCAACGCTTTGAGCAGGCCAAGAACCACCGCATTGCAACGCCGTTCACACAGCTGCAATATCCTCTTATGACGACAGGCTAGGAGTGCAACGACCATCATCATGAGAAGGCCTGACAGGGATAGCGCGGCAAGAACTTGTAGCCATGGCTCCTGCATCCCTGCCTGCCTGTCTCAGCAAACTTTCCTACAACACGTTGAACAGCATGTTGAAGCGTCATTTCTGCATGCAATAGCACGCGAACAGCAAGCTAATCTTGGAGTTCATTATGTATGTGCTATTGCCGCATCGCAGCTGCCTCATGCTCCAGGTCTATCAACTGATTCCCTGTATGCTGCACGCTGCCGAAATCCAGCCGAGTGGAGAATCGCAGACGATCGACCAATCGGTTTTGCCTACCGGCGTACTGGTCACATTGCTTGCTGTTTTAACAATCGTACTGTCTCCTCCCATCTGTGACCGCCATTGACTAGTTTTTATTGTCCAGAACTGAGCGAGCGTCGTTACGAGCCTCCATTGGCACCGCAACAGCCGAACAATGATACTCGTACTCCTTCGGACACTCCCTTGTCGTTGTTCTGACGGAACGAGTCCCGTTCAGCACCAGTTTGCCGACCATCGTCCCTATCACTGCAGGCTTGTCGCCCTGCGTCGCCAATGCAGCCCCGACGCCCGTCTCACGAAAACTAAGCGATAAAGCTCCCGGACGTGACGCTGCATTCCCTACTCGAGCGCGAAACCCTATGATCATTTTGCCGACAAAGCAGAACTTGATGGACGCTTTAGTCGAGGGCGTCAGTGTCCCAGCGCTCTTTGACATTGGTGGGCACGTATCGGTGATGAGTGCGCAATTGCGCCGACGCCTGTACAAAGCTCTCACACCTACTGCATCACGCACCCTTAATGTCGCCAACGATGGAACGCCCACCGTGCTTGGTATGTGCACCGCTCGCATTGGCATCGCGGGGCGCCTAATGATTGTTATATTTGCCGTTTTGGAAAGACTCCCTCAGAACGTTATACTTGGATTAGGCGTTTTATCACCCCATTCAGCCCTCTTTGATTGCGCGTCTCGTGCCATTCAGCTTGAACTGCCCCACAGCCACTACAGTCCACCAGTCACACAAGCATGGTTGTGCTCCCCCAAAGACATCTGCCTGTCGCCTAAAGTCACTGCGTGCGTCACTATACTATCGTTCCCATCTGTTCCTGATGGCGTAGATGTACTGTGTCCCACCACTGACTTATTGCTTGAAAGAAATTTGGCCATTCCTCATACAGTGCTCACTGTTACAGGCAACCAAGACTTCGCTCCCTCTCCTCAATTTTAACTGCTAGACTCAAATTCATCCCAGAGGCATGTCTTTGAGCTACATTTCGCCTGTGAATGATGGAGAGATATCCACTCTTGACGCCAAAATTCCGTCGCCCTCTCCAGGAACATCCGATTAACCAACTCTCAGAGACGAACTTAGCAAGATGATTGTACCTGATCTTCCGGCACAAGCTGCTGACCTCAGCCGTCTCTTGGAAACTTACCGCGGCATTTTTGACCTGGAAGGTCGCCCTTTAGCTCAGACAGCGGTGGTCGCCAATTGGAGACGCCAATCCGATACGCCACCGACCGAACCTTGTTTCAATTGCTGAACGACAAGTGAAACAACGAGAAGTCAATACTATGTTGAGTAAAGGCGTTACCAAGCCGTCTTGCAGTTCGTGGGCATCCCCTGTTATCCTTGTCAAGAAGAAGAATGGCAGTTGGCGCTTTTGCGCGGAGAACAAATACCTCAGCAAAATCACATGCAAGGATGTCTGCCACGTGCCGCGTATTGTTGACGCTTTGGACTGCTTGCACGGTGTTACATCTCAACATAGCCAGAGGCGTTAATTAGACGTTTGCCACGAAGCAATCCCTACCCGTCAATCAGCGCCTACCAAGAAGGCAACGCAGCTTTGACACCGACGGCTGACAGGTCCACAAAAGGCATCCACTCCTACCACTATTTGACAGCCTGACCTAATGATTAAATGCGCTAGCGTCAGATGCTACCGAAGCCCGGTGCCGACCCTTAATTCCCAGGTTGCTATCCTGTACCTTATTCTATGCTTCGGCTAAAACCCCTCCATGCAGGCTCGAGCACCGCTTTTGCTAAGTAGCGCCTACGTTTGATGTTCGCAGCTGTTTTTTGAGCAGCTGCTCGTGCCAGTTTCCCTTCCACAATTTCCGCTTCCCGGGTTTCCGTTTCCGGTCTTTCCGCATACGAGATTTCTGGTTCCTGAATTTTGCTTGTTGAACGCTCGCACCTCTATGCAGCAGTAATGTCGGTTCTGCCTAAAACCCAGCACCAATTACCAAGCACCACAAGGCGGTCCTTGGTAACCGAGATATTAAGAGCCTCCACAAGGGGTTTGCTAAAATCTTCATTCCTGTTATTTTTTTTTGGGGGGGGGGAGTGTAGAAATTTACTATTACAGTTTTTGGCTTGCCTCTTTTTAGAGGAAATAAGCTTACTATTTGATGATTGATCTGAAGATTTTGTCTTTGCTTTGGTTTGGCCGCGATAGTCCTGCTCACCAGGGGGGCATAGCGGGGACAAATTGAAATTCGTAAGCTTTAATATCCGTGCAGCTTGACCACTGTTGGGCCACTTTCCTGCAGGCATATTACATCTGGTCGGATTGGTGGACCGTTTCTATAATTTTGGAGTGGGGCTGCGCGCCTCTGAAAAGTGTGGCAATTCAATTGCCAAATTTCTAATTGCTCTGCACTCTTCAGATTAGTTTGAGCCGTGATGTACGAGAACCACCGCGTCGTCCCGACTCGCCTTTGATGGTTTATGCGTGATTGGAGTAGTAAGAGGACGCTTATTTATTGCTCCCAGCAAGCCTCCCACAATCTTGTTTGCATATTGTTTCTGGATTCATAATTCCTCGCCGATGAGTGATTTTATGTCTGACATGAAGTTCGTTAAAAGATCGTGAAGATGCGTAATGCTACTCTTATTTCCTTGGACTTGGTTCCGGATATGTTTTATAAGATTGTGCGTGTGCGTGGGGATGCCAAGAAGTTCACTACCTCTTCCCTCGCCTACTTTCACCATTTCCCTTTCTTGGGTGGGATGTATGCGCGTCTCGTGGCCGTTAGTGTTGACCACCGGGCCAGAGACCTGCAGCGTTTTAATTGTGATTTCGAACTTATTTTGCAGTGAGGAAATTGCCCATTGAAATGCTTTGCACTTTGCCTCCATTTGGATCATCATCATCATTATTATCATCATCATCAGCCTGGCTACGCCCACTGCAGGGCAAAGGCCTCTCCCATACTTTTCCAACTACCCCAATGATGTGCTAATTGTGGCCATGTTGCCCCTGGAAACTTCTTAATCTCATCCCTCCATCAAGCTTTCTGCCTCCCCTTGCTACGCTTCCCTTCTCTTAGAATCCAGTCCGTAACCCTAATGACCATCTGTCATCTTCCCTCCTCATTACATGCCCTGCCCATGCGCATTTCTTTTTCCATTACCTCGCGTTTGTTCCCTCACCCAATCTCCTCTCTTATCCCCCACCCCCTTTACGTTGACCCCATCATTCTTCTTTCCATAGCTCGTTTCGCAAGTCTCGAAGTTTCTGCCCCGTAGGTGAGTACTGGTAAGACACAGCTGTTATATACTTTTCTCTTGAGCGATAATGGCAACCTGGTGTTATGATATCAGAATGCCTGCCAAACGCACCCCAGCCCATTGTTATTCTGATTATTTATGTCTCGTGATCCGGATCCACGGGCACTACCTTCCCTCAGTAGATGTATTGCCATACCACTTCGAGGGCCCCAATAAGTATCGTAAACTGCTGTTCTCTTCCGACACTATTAAAGATTACTTTAGTTTTCTGCAGATTAATTTTTAGACCCACCCTCCCGCTTTTCCTGTCCAGGTCAGTGAGCACGCATTGCCATTGGTCCCCTGAGTTACAAAGCAAGGCAATATCAACAGCTAATCGCCAGTTACTAGGGTATTCTCCATTAACCCTTATCCCCAATTCTTCCCAATCCAGGTCTCTGAATACCTCCTGTAAACACGCTGTGAATAGCATTGGATAGATCGTATCTCCCTGCCTGACGCCTTTCTTTATTAGGATTTTGTTGGTTTCTTTATGGCGGACTACGGTGGCTGTGGAGCCGCTATAGATACCTTTCAGTATTTTTAGATACGGCTCCTCTACACCACGATTTCGTAATGCTTCCATGACTGCTGAGGTTTCGAGTGAATCAAACGCTTTCTCGTAACCAACGAAAGCTATATATAAGGGTTCGTTATATTGCGCACATCTCTCTATCACGTGATTGATAGTGTGAATATGACCTATTGTTGAGTAGCCTGTACTGAATCCCGCGTGATTGTTTGGTTCACAGAATCCTAAGCGGTACTTGGTTCTATTTGCGATTACTTTAGTAAATACTTTGTAGGCAACGGACAATAAGCTGGTCGGTCTATAACTTTTCAAGTCTTTGACGTCCCCTTTCTTATGGATTAGGATTATGATGGTATTCGTCCAAGATTGCGGTACGCTCGAGGTCATGAGGCATTTCGTATACAGGGTGGCCAGTTTTTCTAGAACAATCTGCCCACCATCCTTCAACAAATCTGCTGCTACCTGATCCTCCCCAGCTGCCTTCACACTTTGCATAGCTCCTAAGGCTTTCTTTACTTCTTCCGGTGTTACTGGTGGAATGTCAAGTTCCTCTAGACGATTCCCTCTTCCATTATCGTCGTGGGTGCCACTGGTACTATACAAATCTCTATAGAACGCCTCAGCCACTTGAGGTATCTTATCCATATTAGTAATGATATTGCCAGCATTGTCTCTTAACGCATACAATTGATTCTTGCCTACTCCTAGTTTATCCTTCACTGTTTTTAGGCTTCCTCCTTTCCTGAGGGCATGCTCAATTCTATCCATCTTATACTTCCTTATGTCAGCTATCTTACGTTGGTTGATTAAGTTGGAAAATTCTGGCAGTTCTATTCTAGCTGTAGGGTTAGACGCTTTCATACATTGGCGTTTCTTAATCGGATTTTTCATCTAGTGCGATAGCCTACCGATATCCTGTCTGAAGAAGTTATCACCGACTTCTATTGCCCACTCCTTAATGATGCCCGTAAGATTGTCGTCCGTTGCTTCAACACGAAGTTTATTTTCTTGAGTTAAAGCCAAGTACGTTAAGCTGTTTAATTTCTTGCATTAGTTTTCTGTGTTCATCTATAATTTTTCTGTATTGCCGATTTTCTGTTATTGGAGCACTGGATGAAACCATTCCCACCAAGCTCACCTGATTGTTTGTTCGGTTGCCAGCTGCTATTCCGCTCCGGTTCCGGTCTTGCAACGTTTCTTGATGTCGTTTTTGTTGGCCGATGTGTTCTTGGGGTTTGGTTTTCAAGGGGTGTCCTCGGGTATGTTGGCTTCGTTTTGGCGTGCCCTCGATGTTGGTCTTGATCCTGATCATGATCTTGATCGGGACTTCGTTTGACTGATCGGTTCCTCCCGTTCCGATCTGAACCATAGGGGGTAATCTGTTGCTCGATTTCAGGGAAGACATTTTTTGAATTATTCCACTCCAATTTCTGTGAAAACTGCTTGATTCGAGAAGCTCGGGACGCGATGGTTTTAGCTTCTTTCTGCATTAACCGCCACCCGTCGCGTGTTCGTCGCCACAGATGGCACACTTTGGCGAGCACTTGTGTCCCTGATTTGGTTATGTTGCCCCACATTTGGAGCACATGCATGTGTTGGGAATACATCGGTATGATGACCTGTGGACCATCATATTTTCAAACCT
Source organism: Dermacentor albipictus (assembly GCF_038994185.2). NCBI lineage: Eukaryota > Metazoa > Arthropoda > Arachnida > Ixodida > Ixodidae > Dermacentor > Dermacentor albipictus. The sequence goes on along the minus strand of NC_091825.1, from coordinate 84,287,043 downwards.
GGATTGTAGGTTTGTATGAGTAGCAGTTCGCTTCCGCTGCCATAGAGTACACACACCTTGGAAGCACCTTTCCAGCGAAATTCACTATCACAGTTTTTGACGAGCCCAGCATGCGGGCTCTTTCAATCTTCACACCTTGAGTGCGGATCCCAGGTTCCTCCTGAGGTGTTCCGGGTCGTAAGCCGTGGACAATGCCTCGCAGAACATCTTCTGGGTCTGCCACATATACAATAAAAGAATGAAGCTGCCCCCCCCCCCCTCATTTTCAGATGTCTGATTTTTCGCAGCTTTCCCACCACTTGTTTTTGTGGTGTGCATAATACGACATTATTGGATCCGGGATGAATCCGCAGCAAAAAATTGCGGCCTGCTAAAGTACTCTGGCACGCCTCTATCACTGCCACAGCGGGCTCCGATCCAAGCACATTTTTAACCATGTGGCCCTTGTGTGGCCTCAAAATTACCTTGATGTCATCCTTCGGGACAGGCGGCGGTGCACGGCGTTTCCTACGTGAGAAGTTACTATTAGGCTGGCTCTCTCTATCTTTTGTCGAGTTGCCCTCGGATATCTTGATATTTCTTTCAGTTCACCCTTCAGCTTCGTTTTCGCATTTCTGACTGTTCTTTTTCTTGCAACGTTACAGAACGGTGTGCTACCCACCCTTTGTCCATGCTTGAGGCACTGAGATATCCCCGTCCTTCTCGAGAGACGCGTCGTTACTTCACCGCGCCTCATACTTTGATGTTTCATGTTGCAGGATGTCCCCCGCTTCATTTGGTTGAAGCTCTGACTCCTGAGAGGGGCCCGGAATAGGCTCATGCACGTCCATATGGCCTTGAGGAATCGTTGAGCTCCATCCGGCATGCTGGGTGACAAAAGGAAGAAGATCGACCGCCACCATCCGCAGCGCTAAACCATATCCTAGGCTTGGGCTTTTCCCATCAAAACGTGAGTATTTTCCAATTCAGAAGTCTGAAAAGAGGTGGGAACAGCCCACGTTAGGCTTTCTTGGCGTTAGAAAAAGTGCGTAGAGTGCGTAAAATGTCGATTGTTGCCCTGCGAGCACACACAAGCACCGCCTCCGCCACGTGCGAGAGTCTTCCTGCTCCGCGTCGCCGGCCGAAATCGACGTTAGCGTTAGCATTTACACATGTGCGTCGAATCTTGTGGCGGCAATAGTTCTTCGTGAAGTCGTCGTATGTCCAAGAATTCGGTATCCTCAGAAACCTTGCGACTTTGCGAACACGATGATACAATATTTTGGTAGTATGGGGCAAAATTTCCGCGAGATAACATTTTAAAAACGGAGCGGGACGCGGTCTGGTCCTCACTGCTCTCAGGCGCTGGAGCGTCCCCCTAAGTCCAAGCTTTCCACCGCCTACGATCTGAAGACAAACGTACTGACAGAGCGGCTCACTCGCACGTTGATAGAAATGCTGTATATGTACGCTTACGACGATCACAGTGTTTAGAACAGCGCGTTACCCTGCGTGACCTTTACATATAATTCGTGCCGCCACGAGACCGGTGCCTTTGCATCCTTTTTCTTCGGCTACCACCCTTCTCTGCCCTTTGACACACTGCTTCCTTCTTCGACCAACACTCCCACTGAATACGCTCAAGACGTCTTCGACCGGGCTTCCATGACCCACCAGATTGCGGGCTCCCGGCTCCCTGAGTCACAAGCCGTGCATTCGATTTCCTCCTGGATTCGTTGTCCTCCTATGGATGCCATGTCACCGCGTAGGCTTGTCTGGAAAGCTGCTGCCGCTCAATACACGGCCCTGCACGATATTGTGTCAGCTCGGCGATGTCAACTACGAGATCGCTCCGCTGGACTCGCGTGTCCCCACGCACATTGTGCATACGTTCCGGCTGAAGCCATACTTTGCCGCTATTTCACCTCCCCTATATTTAGCGCCGAGACGGCACCACTATAGGCGGGAGTTATGTTACGGCGCAACCAAGAGTGACGCCATTCAGAAGGCCTTTTGACGGGTAGGGATGGAATGGGTTTCAAAAGCCATCTTGTTTAAGCATATTGTAAATAAATCTTTGTATGTGGCTTTTGCAACGTAAAAATAAAGTGTAATGGCATTTCTACAAAGCAGTTTTTGTTGGACTTTCCATGTGTACTTTGAAGTGCCATTGCGCCATGACGAAGAAGACAGCGTAAGCACGACATCGTCATGTTTTAGCCCTCACTCCTTGCGGGACCAGATGTAGCACCATAGGCGGCGAGCCTATTATTAATATTATTATTATTATTATTATTATTATTATTATTATTATTATTATTATTATTATTATTATTATTATTATTATTATTTCATATTATTATTATTATTATATTTATTAATAATTCCGCTTTAAAGAACACGTTCCGAAAGGCTTGGAAAACGGCGCGGGTCGTTCCTGTCTTTAAGTCAAGGGTAAAAACTGCTGCGAGAAACCACAGGCCTGTTTCTCTCTTATTTATAGCATATAAATTAATTATTCAAGTCAACTTTTCATGCAATCATCTCATCCTCTATTAAAAATACCATCGTCCCTCGTTACCATGGGATCATATCTTGACGCTCCACAACTAGCTTCAGAACTAGCCTAACGCTCCAGTTAGCTTCATGATGCATGCCTCTCAAGCAGTGTATAAAGAAGGGCACCTGGATGTCATTTAATTTGACCTCAGTAAGACGTTTCATGTGGTTTGCCACAATATACTCCTTCAAATGTTCGCACAACTTGATCTGCACTACTCTGTCACAGCGCTGCGCAACCTACGCGACAGTACTGCTATGTCAGCGTAAGGGGTCAGTCGTCAGAACCTTAAGCGGTTACAAGTGCAGTTCCTCCAGAGCCTGTCCTTGGCCCTCTTCTTTTGCCGCTGTTTATTACCGACAAGTCTGCAGTCATTCATGAAGCGTGCTCGGGCAGGTTGAAGAAAAGACTGAGTCCGTAGTAAGGGGGCTAGGAGGGCAGAGTGGAACAAAGGAGAAGTTAGTAACGGCGACTTGAAGAGTACTGTGTCCGTTTATTATGTGCCGGCTTGTTACATAATTTGGTGCAGACGATAAGAAGAAGCAATATGTTGGTGATTTTCTTCGGGGAGAGCTGCAGCAACTCAGTGGTATTCAAGAAATATCAAGTCGAGCACGAAGAAGCCATTGACCTTCTCGAACGCGTCAATACAGGTGAGGTTCTGAATCTCAGTACCGACGAAGCCTCATTGTCTACAGCGGAACTTTCGGAGCGACTTTCAATGAAATTAAATATTCCACTGCGTCTGTTTAACAAGCTGATGGTGACCACCACTAGCAAAAACTTTCATGCTCTGGCAAGCTTCATCTGATAAGCTACCGACAGTTCTTCGAGCCATATCAATTCAACAACAGCAAATTTTGCAGGAAAGCTCTATTATTGAGACTCTGGCTTCTACTTTAACCGAGCGCGCAAACCGTCTATCACAAATAAGTACGTCCTGAAATGTTCCACGGCTCATCGGACAGTCCAGAAGTGTAGATAAGTTTAAATGAACAAGCTGCGAATAACAATGGATGGCTGTGTGATGAAGACCTAGTGATCAACATGCCACCATTCTTTAGCAGAATGGCAAGAAAGTGGTAGTAGTGGCTACTTTCACAACAAGAGCCTGAACCTTGGTTTAACTGGAAGGAGACTTTCGTTTTGACTTACAGCGAGAATCCGGTTGACTGGTGGCATGAGGCACTGTTCTACAGTTTCAAGTCCAGCCCACCACTCGAGTATTTTCTGGAAAAACAGCGACTTCTTCGTCTCGCTGAACCACGACTGTCACGGTCATCGCTTCATGTGCTTATATTCCACGGCTTACTTAGAAATTCGCGACGACATGCTCAAGCAAATGGCCCGAAAATGCTCGAAGCGCTCTTGTAGCTCCTAAAGCTATTCCCGCATTCCTGGACTGAGCCACGCTACTAGACTAGACAAGACTTTTCAGGGACGCCAAGGGTCAATCGCTTAGATACAAAGTGTCAGCCGGTGTTAGCAAGTGCCACGTCTAGCTTTCGTGCAAACATCGCAAAACCTATAACTCCCGTACAGAAACCCCCAGAGTTAAAAAGATGAAGAGCAAGAAACAGAGGTGTATTCTAAATATGTATCTACAGACAAACGAGACAGTTCAACTTGTGTCATCAAATTTATTGCACATATAACTCGAAGTGGACGATGAGAAAGTGCGAGCCTTTGTAGACAGAGGAGCTTTGGTTTCAATCATAGAAAGAAGCACAGCCAAAGCAAAGAACATATTTACAGGAAAAAAGTGGTTGGGCGAGGCTACGACGGGTGTGAGAAGGAACACTGCCAATCGGTGTGCCCTAAAGCTTAAGTACCAGCCAAGAACTGCAAAAATACTGGCACCAGGTATAAAAGGTATTGAGTATGACTATGAGTATGACTTCGTCCGGATATTACAGTGCTCACGCTTAGCATACCTGAGATGATATCGTGTCTATGCGCCAAGATGGGCACAATCCGCAACCTGTTAGAAAAGGTGAAGAAATTCGCATTGTGAAGAAAGGACATGACATTCCTATAATATATCCTGAATTTTACTGCTGCGGAGGCTATCCTCCAGGTACTACGAAGTTTGAAGTTCCGTTTAAATTACGTGATGTAACTGTAGTACGGAAGAAACCTTACAACCTCACCAGAGAAAGGAAAGCATGGCTGAAAGAAGAGCTTGCGAAAATGTCGGACGCGGGAGTTATCCGTCTGTCCAATCACCATTTGCATCATCGATAACCATAGCACGCAAGTAAGAAAGAAACCTCTGTGACTCAGCACGGACTACAAAGCAATTAGCAGCCAAGCACAGCTCATCTCGTTCCCTATGCCGCGAATAGATGCATTATTGCATAGATGTAATAGTTGCATAGATGCATAGATACAATAAATGACACAGGTAAATGTACTTGGTTTTCTAAGATATACCATTGTGAAGACTTTTAGCAAGTGCCACTTCAAGAGAATACAAAGCAGTATACAGCGTTCATTACTCCATTCGGGATCTACTAATACAGCCACTTACCCTTCGTATGGAAAAATTCACCCAGCTGGTTTAAAAAGAATGATGAGTATGGTTCGGGCTCCGTTCATTGGCCGCTTGTGCAATGTCTACGTAGAAGATATTATTGTGCATTCTAAAAGCAAGCGCCTCTATGAACAACATCTGGTACGTGTCCTCGCAGCTTCGTCAGAAGACAACCGAAAGGTCAATTTTAAGAAGAGTGAATTTTTCAAGGACAAGGTAGCATTCTTCGGCAGAGTACTGGATGGCACTACATAATACACAAAGTAAGGATCGGGGGCACTCATTGCGAAACTTTTGAAACCTTTTGATGTTCACTCACTGTGTGTGTTCTTGGGTTCAGCTGGACATATTAGAGCATTTATCCAAGACTATGCTCTCAAAACTAGGTGTCTGACTACACTAACATAAATAGACGTACTATTCTGTTGGACGGGTGAATGCGAGGTTGCCTACCAAGATCTGGGGACGAGTTATTTCGTCTTATTCAGACCTCAGACCAACAGACTTTGCTCTGCCGTTTGAGCACAGTACGGATGCATCGCACTACGTAAGGGGTGCGATGCTATACCAGAGAGACGCAAGTTAGCCGAACAATCGCCAACTAAGCGTTATTGGCTACCATAGCTACACAATTAACAAACCGAAGGTGAACTACACGACGACAGAGAAGGATAGTCTAGCCGTTTTAAAGGCAACACGGTACTTCCGTTCCTACCTGGAAAGTACCAGATTCATGTTGTACACCGATCATGAGGCGCTCGCCTTCCTTTTGAAAATGGTGGAGCCGAAAGCAAAAGTCGCATCACCGTCCAGGAGCTTCTATGAACGATGCGGACGCCATGTATAGAGTGGGGGCCACAATTTTGTGTGTGCAACACGAAACAATAGGTGCCACCAACATTTGGGAAGGGACTGTACTTTACAGCATACACAGACATACAGAATTGCTGTGCCTCCGAAACAGGTTTCGAAAATTCTGGGCCTTTACCACAATAGCATCATGACCAGTTTCATGCAGGTCTGCCTTTACCATCATGACCACAATTCAGGTGGTCATGATGGTTTTTGGCAGACCTGCATGAAACTGACGAAAATGTTCACATGCCCCGCATGAAAGAAGACAGAAAAACATACGTGAGGTCATGTCCCAAATGCGAGGGGAATAACGCAAAGCTTAAATGACCAATTGAACAGATGACCCTGCCGAAGCACTCAAGCGTACCATTGGAAGTTATTCACGCGGACTTTACTGAACTAAAGAAAAAAACAATCTCAAGGTGTGAATAAACGCAAGCACTCTTTTGTGTGGGGAAGAGTGCACTGGGATGGTGGAAGCAAAACCGGGGAGGGAGGACGCCAACAGTGTGATTTCTTTTCTAAACCAAAAGATGTCTGACATGGTTAAGACCTTGGTGTCAGACAATAGACCTGCCTCTCGGAGCCATCAAAGGAATGGGCCAAGGAATAGGACAGGGAATTAAGGGTCAATAAGGGTCATTAAGAAATGGGCCAAGCTACATGGAGCTACACTCAGGTTCACAGCACCGTATCACCCAGCAGCTAATAGGCTAGCTGAACGAACTATTCGTGACATCAAACAGCACATAAATATGTATCCAGACTGAGAAAAGGTTTATTGGCGGCTCCTAATGTAACGGCACAGCAACCGGGAACGGCGAAGCAGCCCGAAGCACTGTCCAAACGGACGCCAGCAATCAACAGCGCGAGCCGAGACGAGCCGCGCGTTGGCGATGCGGCTGTGCCGCGAGGCGCGTCTTCTTCTTCACAATCTCCCCCCGGACAAAAAGAGCCATCCTGGCGCCTTAAGAATCGGGAGGCAGAGGGTCGTGGTAGGGCTTGAGACGCGAGACGTGGACAATGTCGCGTCCACGCCTGCGCAAGTCTTCAGGTGGTGACAGGGGCTCAATGAGAAAATTCACCGGGGATGTTTGCTCCAAGACTCGGTAAGGCCCTTCGAATTTTGGGACGAGTTTCGAGGAAAGCCCCGGCGTTTGGAAAGGGACCGACAACCACACAAGAACGCCTGGAGAGTAGGTCGTGCTTGGATGCGTGTCGAGGCGGTTTTCTTTCTGGCGCTGCTGTTGCTCTGCCGTAAAGGAGCGCGCTAGCTGGCGGCATTCTTCGGCTTGTCGGGCGACGTCGGAAACAGGTAGACACTCGGAGGCGTCAGGACGGTATGGAAGGAGCGTGTCGATGGTATGCGTAGGCTCGCGGCCATACAGGAGGAAGAAAGGTGAAAATCCCGTAGTGGCCTGGATCGCGGTGTTGTACGCGAACGTGATGAATGGAAGAATGCGGTCCCAGTTACCATGATCAGACGCCACGTACATAGAGAGCATATCACCAAGTGTGCGGTTAAATCGCTCTGTGAGCCCGTTAGTCTGTGGATGGTATGCCGTGCTTGTCCGATGAATAATATGGCATTCCGAAAGCAAACTTTCGACGACTTCAGAGAGGAAGGCGCGACCTCGATCGCTGAGGAGTTCCCGAGGTGCGCCGTGTCGAAGCACGAAGCGATGTAGGACGAAAGAGGCTACATCCCGCGCTGTAGCACTTGGTAAAGCAGCAGTTTCGGCGTAGCGTGTCAAATGATCAATAGCAACGACGATCCACCGATTGCCGTCGAGTGTCATAGGAAGCGGGCCGTATAGGTCGATGCCGACGCGATCGAAGGGTGTGGCAGGGCACGGGAGCGGCTGCAAGGCACCAGATGGGCGTAAAGGCGGCGATTTGCGGCGTTGACAGTCAAGACAGCACCGAACAAACTTGTGTACAAAATTGTACATGCCGCGCCAGTAGTAGCGGTGGCGAATTCGTTCGTACGTCTTGAAGACTCCGGCATGGCCACACTGCGGATCGTTGTGGAAAGCGGCACATATTTGAGACCTTAAGCTGCGGGGAACCACCAGAAGCCACCGACGACCATTAGGAGTGTAATTGCGGCGGTGCAGCAGCTGGTCACGAATGGCAAAATGAACTGCTTGGCGTCGGAGGGTTCGGGATACAGGCATGGTCGACGATCCAGAAAGATAGTCGAAAAGAGAAGCGACCCACGGGTCACGACGTTGTGCGGTTGCAAAGGAGTACATGTCGAGAGATGACACGGAATGTGCGGAAGTGGTTGCGCAGGCCGAGTCTGGAGGTAAAGGTGAACGAGACAAGGCATCTGCGTCGGAGTGTGTGCGTCCACTGCGGTAGACGACGCGAATATCGTACTCCTGGATGCGTAGTGCCCAACGGGCTAGGCGGCCAGTGGGACCTTTCAAGTTGGCGAGCCAACAAAGCGCATGGTGATCTGTGACCAAGTCGAATGGGCGCCCGTACAGATATGGTCGGAACTTGCCAAGTGCCCATACTAAAGCCAAGCACTCTTTTTCGGTCACGCTGTAATTGGCCTCAGGCTTCGTCAGTGTGCGACTCGCATAGGCGACTACATATTCGGGGTAGCCCGCCTTTCGTTGGGCGAGTACGGCGCCGAGACCGACCCCGCTGGCATCTGTATGTACCTCAGTTGCAGCTGACGGGTCGAAATGGCGAAGAATAGGTGGGGAGATGAGAAGACGACGCAGCGTTGCAAAGGCGGAGTCACATGCAGGGGACCAGCAGGAGAGGGCGGCGTCACCGCGTAGAAGCTGAGTCAATGGCGCCATGATCGATGCGAAATTTCGAACAAAGCGCCGGAAATATGAGCATAGGCCCACGAAGCTTCGAAGTTCTTTGATGGTCTGAGGCTTCGGAAACTCAGCGACTGCTCGAAGTTTTGCAGGATCGGGTAGAATGCCGTGCTTGGACACAACGTGGCCTAAAATGGTGAGCTCTCGCGCGGCGAAGCGGCACTTCTTGAGGTTGAGTTGAAGGCCAGCGTTCGTTAGACAGGTCAAAACTTGTCTAAGGCGGAGCAGGTGAGTAGGAAAATCAGGCGAGAAAACCACGACATCGTCGAGGTAACACAGACATATAGACCACTTGAGGCCACGCAGCGTGTTGTCCATGAGTCGTTCAAAGGTGGCAGGGGCGTTACAAAGCCCGAAAGGCATCACCTTAAATTCATATAAACCGTCAGGTGTAATGAACGCGGTTTTCTGGCGATCGGCCGCAGCCATGGGGACCTGCCAGTACCCTGAACGCAAGTCAAGGGACGAGAAAAATTCTGCGCCCTGAAGACTGTCGAGGGCGTCATCGATGCGCGGCAAAGGATAGACGTCTTTGCGCGTTACCTTATTTAACCGACGGTAGTCGACGCAAAAGCGAATAGACCCGTCCTTCTTGCGAACGAGAACGACAGGAGATGCCCAGGGACTGTGCGAAGGTTGAATAACATCACGGCGCAGCATATCTTCGACTTGGGTGGTAATGACACGACGCTCTTCGGCAGAGACGCGATATGGTCGTTGACGTAATGGCTGATGTGAACCGGTGTCAATGTAGTGCTGCACTTCCCACGTGCGGCCCAGGTGAGGTTGTGAAACGTCGAATGAACTTCTAAAGTTGTGCAGGAGATCAAGAAGGTCGGCGCGTTCGGCAGGTGTGAGGGTATCGGCGATGGCATGCGAGAACGCAACCCTGGACGTTTCTTCAAGCGCGGACATCGAAGATGCTGGGCCGGGGTCGACGTCAAAAGAGTCTCCAGGGACGTCAACCAAAGACGAAGAGTCAAGGAGTTCCACGAAGCCAAGGCATTCACCAACGAGCAACGTAAGAGGCGCACAGAGGGGATTGTAAAAGTAGATATTGCTGCAGCCGCCAGCCATGTCAAGCGTCGCGAAGGGTAGTGGGAGAGATTTACGGCTCATGAAGACGTCGGACGGCGTGAAGAGGACCGTTGCATCAGCGATGGCATCGCAAAAGACGGGGACGAGGGCGAAGGAGCCAGGTGGAATATCTGTGTCCTCGCGCACGGTAAGTTTAGAAGGGCGGTCGCAATCTTCGTCCAAGGGTGCGTCACAAGGGGAAAATTCAACTTCGGCGCGTGCGCAGTCGATCACGGCTTTATGACTGGATAAGAAGTCCCATCCGAGGATGACGTCATGCGAGCAGGTGGGAAGAACAATACACTCGACGATGTAAACAATGCCGTGAATAAGCACACGTACAGTACAGGCTGCGTGCGGAGTGACGGGCTGCGCGCTTGCCGTACGAAGCGACAGTCCAGAAAGCGGCGTGGTCACCTTGCGCAGCGAACGGCACAGTTTGGCGGCTATCACAGAAACGGCTGCGCCGGTATCCACAAGAGCGAATGTAGGAACACCTTCTACACAAATTTCGACCACGTTAGCAGGAGAGGCGCGAGGACTTTGACAGTTCGAATGGGGCGCAGTTCTTGCCTCTTGAACTGCGACGTTCAGTTTTCCTGGTCAGGTGGTGCGGGTCGCCGACGCATTGGGGAGAGCGAGCGTCGGCGAGGGGATGGCGAGCGACGCGAAGGAAATTCTGGGATGTCAGCACGAGCATACGGTTGGGGGGAAGGAGCGGCGTATTGGCGAAATGGCTGACTGCCATATTGGAAGGGCCGCGAGGCGTCGCCGAACGCTTGAGGACGACGGCGGCAATATCGGGCGACGTGTCCGGGAGTGCAGCAAGAATAACAGATGGGTCGGTTGTCAGGTGTCCGCCAAGGATTAGCTCGCGGTGCGGTCCAAGATGTAGCATGGGCTTCCGGTGGCAGCGGTTGGGACTGGGTCGTGAAAGACGCCGGTGGAGGCCTGCGTACTGCCTGGGCGTACGTAAGAGGCGCGGCCACAGGCAGGACTGGCTGCGCATAGGTGAGAGGCGTGGCGACAGGCTGCACTGCCCGCGTAGAGTTGAGATTCACGGCTGCAGGCGGCTGATGTGGTGCGGAAGGGACAACTTGGGCGACCTCTTCGGAAATGAGGGTGCGGAGCGTGTTTGGAAGACGGGAGGTGGGCTCCTGAGTGAAGGGGACTAAAGAAAGTTGGCGGGCAACTTCCTCACGCACAAAGTCCTTGACCCGCTGAAAGAATGAGGATGGGTCGTACATGTTGTCAAGGCTCGCCAACAAGTCGTCGCTTCCCAAAGGACGCCGAGTCGAAGCGCGTTGCTTCCTCAACTCATCGTAACTTTGGCACAGGCTGACAACTTCAGACACAGTGCGCGGATTCCTGGCTAGGTGCATCTGGAATGCGCCGTCATCGATGCCTTTCAGTATATGGCGAATTCGCTCAGCTTCGGGCATTGCAGCGTTGACTCGTTTACAAAGGTCCACGACGTCTTCTATGTAGCTTGTGAACGTTTCCGCCGTCTGCTGTGCTCGGGCGCGTAAGCGCTGTTCGGCACGGAGCTTGCGAACAGCGGGTCGGCCGAACACTTCCGTAAAGGTTGTCTTGAAGACTGACTATGTGGGCACGTCACTTTCGTGGTTGTGAAACCACAGTTGGGCAACACCAGCCAGATAAAAGATGACGTGAGTTAACTTTGTGGGATCATCCCACTTGTTGTGTGCGCTTACCCGTTCATACGACGCAAACCAGTCTTCTACGTCTTCGTCGTCTGCACCGCTGAAGACCTTAGGGTCACGTTGTCGTGGAACGCCGGTGCAGGTGACGGACTGTGGCGTCGGTGCCGTTTGGGAGGAGCTGTCGGTCATGGCGGGTGGTAGCGTTCGTGATCTCAGCTCCAGGGTTTCAAGCGACGGGGTTTGAGTCCCAGCACCTCCACCAATTGAGAAAAGGTTTATTGGCGGCTCCTAATGTAACGGCACAGCAACCGGGAACGGCGAAGCAGCCCGAAGCACTGTCCAAACGGACGCCAGCAATCAACAGCGCGAGCCGAGACGAGCCGCGCGTTGGCGATGCGGCTGTGCCGCGAGGCGCGTCTTCTTCTTCACAAGACTTTCGAGGTGGGGGGAAATGCCTTGAAGTGGCGGCAGCTCGTCATAACCACTCCTATGCAACAGCTCTGGTGTGCACATCACTACCCGCCGTGGTTGCTTATTGGCTCTGATGTTGTGCTGCTAAGTGCTAAGTACGAGGTCGCGAGATCAAATCCCGGCTACGGCGACCACATCTATATGGGGGCGAATTACGAAAACAGCCGTGTACTTAGGTTTAGGTGCACGTTAAAGAACCCCAGGTAGTCGAAATTTCGTAAGTCCCCCACTACGGCGTGCCTCATATTCAGAAAGTGGTTTTGGCACGCAGAACCCTATACTTTAGCTTTTAATTATTGCACACCGCTCTTTGCTGCTACTGGGAACTAAGTCTATATATCAGCCGACACGTCTCTAGGAATTCCAGCAGTGCTGCAATTGATAGAAGAGAGAAGAAACGAAGACAGCAAAGTTAAGTATCGTGAAAGAAAGCAAAAGGAACTTTGGCAAAGAACAAAGCACAGCGATACCAAGAATAGAGATTGGAGACCTCGTGCTATTGCGAAAAGGGCTGTCGAACTCATGCGCAAATCACAGAGGGCCATTTTCTGTTGTCAAAACTGCAATCCGACCGGGAATCTTAACGGCTGTCTTGTATGTAGGCCCCAATGGCACTGTTTAATTAGCCTCTATAGCAAACGTATTTAAATACCATCCCAGGAGAGATAGAAACAATAGCAGGGCGAGTGAAGCGTGCTCCGGCATTTCAAGAAGAAAATGCTGAATCCGTAGTAAGGGGGCTAGGGGGGCCGAGGGGAATAAAGAAATAGCAATCGCCACGTCAAAAGTACTCTGACTATTATGTGCGGGCTTGTTAGAATTCAAAACTGTTCAATTTTATTATATTCTGATGACGCGAAACTTTTCAAAGCGGAAAAAAGTTAATGAGTGAGCTGCTCTTCAGAAGGACATTGCGCATTTTGCGTCATGGTGCGCTGGAAACAAGCTGGTCATAAATGCATCCAAAACGAAGGTTGTAAGCTTCACGCGGAAGACCACCAGGACTTTAGCGTTAAAGGCGTTCTCTTGGAAGGAGCGGAGGCAACAAAGGACTTTGGAGTGCACTTCGATAGCTCTCTGAGTTCTCGCCGCACACTCATTAGACGAGGCAGCTTGTACTTCGAACGCGGGCACAGTGTGTCGGGTGACGACAGACTCCTTCAAACAACTTTTGCCATTTGTAAATTTATATAAGAGCGTACGTCTTCCAGTTCTTGAGTACCCCTCCATGGTTTGGGGAGGCTCTCGTAGGCACATATGTGTATTGTATACAAATGTGTCTGTACGGAATAAAAGAAAGATAGGGGGAGGAGAAGCAATGGCTTGAAAGAGAGGAAAGGATGAGAAAGAGGGGGGGGGGAGTAGGTGATGTGACAAGGGTTGTGTGCTGCATAAAGGGTAATAATCTATGTTAGCTGGCAGCATAACGTTTTTTTTTATTTGGTAATGGCATAATAATTTAGGAAATATGTAATATGTTTTAGCAATTATAAGTTTCCACGAGCCAAATCGATTCCAAAGGGTGTAGACATTTAGATTTGTGTATGAGGCATGACTGTTTGAATTTTCTCTCGTCGGCTCAATGGAGATGGGTTCGTCGGACTCGAAGTCTTGCTGACTGAAATCTGTGGCCATGTTCATTAAAGTTGGCTGGCTACTTGAAACAATAGCGAGCCCAGTACAATGAACATGGTGTAATTAACATTGCAGAATTTGTTATGTGTCTTTGCGATGGCAGTTTAGACTTCTATGAAATCGTTATCCGTTCTCGCTTAAGTAGTTTATGTTTACAGGTAGTACACTCTCTAGAGTATAGACACCAGTCTACTATGCTTGAAGTGCAGGTGAAATTCGAAGCCTTGTGAATGAATCTGATGCTGCACTTTTAATTGTAATAACCAGTTGTATAAGTTTGTATGTAGGGCACTTGAGACGGAAAAATGTAATAGATGGTCGCTTCGTTGTCGCCCTCAGTCTGGCATGCACAAGAATGTCCTCGAAATTGATGTTGCGTCTGTAGACTGCTCTGGGTGGGACCACAAATACATTTTTTTTGCTCCTGGTTGGAGTCCACAAACAGAGCGCACAGTCACTTTTTCTCAAACATTGATTAAGGCTTGCATTGGGGCTATTTCTAATATCATACTTATACTCATGATGCAGTGCTGCAATGTTTAAATATACACAGCATTCCTAAATACATTTGCACCATTTGGGGCGTATCTTGTCCCACAACAATAATCGTCATCTGTCTTGTCAGCATTTCTTTCCTTTAACGCTGCGAGCCTGGTACTTCCAAGTAACGAATGACTTGCGCGTTATCATCGTGACATAGCACTCTCGACAGGAAAGTAGCGAGTGCAGCCTTTTCAAGAAAAGAAACTCAAGCAAGGTAGATGAGGATTATTGCTGTGATACAAATATACTCCCCAAAGGGTGCAACTGTTTTAAGAGTGAGGGACGAAAACAGCGCAGACCAAGCGCATCTAGCAAGTGTTTATTAAAGCGAACAGAAGGTGCACACTGTGGGCAAAGATGCCTTGCGCACCGTGTCAAGCTCAGTTTGCGCACTACTCTTGGTGCATGACACTTTTGTCCGTAATGTACACCCCCTGTTTACTTTAATAAACATTTGATTGATGTGCTTCGTCTGTGCTGTTTCATCCCATTGTGTATTTCAACTTTCCAACACTGCTTTCAAATTTTCTGAAACAACTTTTTTTCTATAACAGAGGCCTTCTCGTCGCTCGTTTTGAGGCTGCCGGCGACTTTCCCAACGTCGTCATATAGAATATTGCGACTGCTATTGGGTGAGAGCTGACATCAATTAGGAAAATTGATTTGATCAATGGGCCTTTTGCTAATGTTAGTGGGTATATTATTCGACGTAGTTTACTAAGCAGGTTGAAGCAAGCGAAAATTAGCGCTTTGAGTTTAGATAACAATTATGCTCCTCCAGAAAAAGCCGACTGTGGTCCCGAGAGCGTCTTTATCGCGTTTGTCCCATCCGAAAATTCCCAAGTGAGAAACGTTGGGACATTCTGCTGGGCAATCATGCCTCTATGAGGACTTCTCGCTGGGGAATATCGCCCCTCTTGTGCCTCAATATGGGGCTTTGGATAAATACACAGGAAGACGACGCGTTATGCTTCGTCGGCCACCTAAACTTCCGTCCAAAAGCGATCATATATAGTAGCTGGTTTACATTCTTTAAGGGCGAAGCGTCAGTTTTTCGTAGTCGGTGGTTGGCCGGTGTCGCTGGAGCGCACGCAAGATATGGTTTCCTGCTACTTGGTGCGCGTTCAACTCCACTGCCAGTTACAATGGGAAGTTACAATGCTCGTTCTCCTACCTGATTAGATAAATGTTTAAACATCTTCTGCTACCTAATACACTGTGTCTGTTGATACATCGATCAATGTATCGATAAAGCGGACAAAATTGATGCATTACACACCGCTCTTAAGTATACCACAAATTTGCGAATACGACATTTACAAATCCATCGTAGCCACTGTAAAAATCTGACGTATGCTGTAACATAATATATTAAACCTGTGTGTCTTAGATGCTCTAACCACATGTTTAATGTGGTTAGAGCATCTAAACCAGCAGAAAGAACAGCAGCAGGGACCAGCAGGAGCCAGCTGCTCCTGCTGGTTCCTGCGAATTCTGGCTCCTGCATTCACCTTGTTCACGTTTTGCTCATCCGCTCCTTATAGTCACAAATGTAACTCCATTATTCGAGCATTGTTAAATTATAGTGCGAGGCATCTACTGCATTCACCTTGTTCACGTTTTGCTCATCGTCTTGAATTTCCATCTCCCGCATTCCCGTGTTTTCCCTGGATTTCTACATATGGAGCGGAGTCTCACGTACACATAATCCACCCCCAATACTGAAGGGGCCATCTAGTCTTTCAATAACTGATGCGGGCGCTTTTAGCTGTACGTGCTACGAGTACATTAAGGGACTCAACACGCGTGTATTAACGTTATTGCACATAGCAAGGATTTTGTGATGGAATAAAATATCCCGGAGCACACCTGCTAGTATTCGCGGGCCAAAGTATCTTTCGTTCTAGAATCTATACCTTTCATCGTTAATCCGGCGTGGTTGCTTAATGGATTCGTGCATTGCGCTGCTAAGCACGAGGTCGCGGGATTAAATCCCAGCCATGGCGGCTGCATTCCGATGGTGGAGAAATCCAGAAACGCCTGTATACCACTCTTTGAATGCACGTTAAAGAACCTCAAGTGGTCAAGGTTAATTCGGAGTCGCCTATTACGGCGTCTATCATAATCGCATCGGGGTGTTGGCACGTAAATCACAGAATTTAATTAATAAACTGTCATCGCTGTATAATTTGATCACCCTATCCTATCGAACGCAGATTAGTAGAACCCGCTTACCAGTTTGCGTGCAGCACGACAGCACGCTGTACCCGTGATGGGAACTCGCGGGTCTGATGCACACAGGACAACAGAGACAGCTGTGATCTTCAACAGACTTTCTTTTATAATTTGCAGAAAAAACAATTACACGTGGGCTGCCTAATGCACGAGAACGAAGATCGTACACGAGATAAGTTGTCATGGGATCACACTACTGGGAACCATTGATGTTTCTTTTTGTTTTTGTCACATCAAAGTCCCGTGTGACGTTCAACTATTCTAACGATTTGTCAATGAAAGCAACCGATAGCAGACTTACACAAATTTTGCCACGCGCGCCTTCTCCGCTGCATCAACCATTTCCTTGGCGGTCCTTTCGCCATTCCTGCCTGCAATTACGGAGCAATCAAAGTTCTGTCTACTGCAACGCACTTCGCTTTGTATTTCCCAAGGTCTGTTCAAACCATTGCTTAACATAGTTGTCACATTCACGTGCAGGTGGCAACTCAGGCAACGTCCACCCACCCGAGAATAATATTTGCCGCATGAAAGCGGTGTGTTCTACATAATAACCTGTGCACATCTCCAGACGCAATATGTTATCTAGCTGTGATTACCCTAAAGATTATCAACCAATTAGCCCGAATATTTAGGTTGCCATGCGAAATATCCCGTTGGTTCTTACTAAAACCACTAGAAGAATCTCTAGCACTACGATCGCCTGCAGTTACAGTGAGATTTGTCTGATCTTCGTGCTGGTGGCTTTCAATTTTCTTGTGACTTTACTCATTACTTTCATTCTTCCTTAACTTCAATGCACTTGTAGCTAACAAATAGAGCAAGGCAATTAGACTTCGTGAAGCATAATTCTTGAAAACTGTTGTATTCACAGTGTAATTTATTGATAAAGATGGTCAATGGTTCAAGTCAAACCACCGCTTGAATAAGGAAGGACGAAGTTTAGGCAAATGTATGCACTAGCCACTATTGCCACGCTGGCTGAACCACCATGCTTGCAAAAGACACCAGCGCGAGCGTACCCTGTCGTAAATTTTGTAGGAAGTTTTATGATATGTCCCATGTTTCAAACAATCCGTGTTGTCGTGTTGCTCCTTCCTCCGCCTCCCTCCATTTACTCATTTGAAATCCGGACGGCCTGAACAACTCGACACCAGTGTTTAATCTAGACCTTAACAATTTGGAAACGATACCAACTACAAAGCACGAACAGCTGACAACGCCAGCCGGCCCGCACTGCAGGTCATCGTGTGTTGACCGCGTCTCATGTGTGACGCTGTTTCCACATTGTGTACACCATTGCAATTTTGTAGTATCGCGCAAACGCTGACCGCACCGCATTTGAGCTCCTTATAATACTGAGTAGGTGGGAGATCGACGACCTCCATTTCCAGTTCGACTACCTTCTGCTGCACTGCTTGCTTTAGTAATACGTACGCCCTGTCACTGTTATCCACATGGCCCCATCGCACACCGCAGCCAACAACCGACCCATGTTGCTACAAGTATTTGCCTTCATCACGTCTGCTTCTGTCTTTATGACAAAACTTCGCGCGTGCTCATGAATTTTCTTTCTTTCATGAAAAAAATATTTCTTCCCGGGCGAATGTGGAGGTTGCAGCAGTACGTAAAAAAACTCGAAAGGACATCGCCGATGAAACGTCTTAATCTGCACACTAATTAACCCACCAGCGCTTTCGCAAGTGAGGCTGGGCAGACAATTCTGACATAGCTTGTGTCCTCCTGAAGCAAACAGTGTAGCTGGCGATGTTTGCACCGGAGAATGTTTTCTATGGATGCGC
The DNA here is from genome assembly GCF_038994185.2 of Dermacentor albipictus. NCBI lineage: Eukaryota > Metazoa > Arthropoda > Arachnida > Ixodida > Ixodidae > Dermacentor > Dermacentor albipictus. The sequence continues at coordinate 84,268,849 of NC_091825.1, read as the reverse complement.
ATATGGATGCGTATGGATGCGCTTTGCCGCTTCTCGCAGTTAGGAGGCACTGATCAATAAAAAATACTTACAAAGCTGTACAACACATTAATCCACCAGTCCCTCTCAGCCAGACTTTTTCATTGCGTCTTCTGCTCCGTGTTCCACATGTCATTGCACGGTTTCCCTCGTTGTTACCTTAACAAACAACGAGCACTATACGCAGAAACTAAGAGGAATCTGAATATAGTCCGTATTGGATTGTTCTCATTTGTTTCACAAAATCAGCTAACTCGTCAAAGCTATCAGCATGCGTCGGTGTGTTCGCACACCCTGGTCCATCTCATTACCATCAGGTGTTGGGTCCGTGCTCTCTCTTTCAATTTTTCCACAATCTTAATGCCCGTCTCATTTCCTGTGAAGCGTGAAAACCTCGGTTCTGTAAGTTGTACCTTCCACATTTCCTTCCCATCCATTTTCATGGCGAGGAAAACGAGCTCGCCATTGTTTGAGCTTAGTCAGTTTTAATATGTTATGAAAGTGGCTCGACAAGGAAGGGAAATCAAGTGATAAGTATATCACAAAGTATGGGTTGTATTCTTAACTGCGTGATAAGGTAGTAACAATGAAGCACAAGGATAAAGAAGCTAAGTAAGCAGGGGAGTAGAATACATACCACGCGGTGCAACACTCCTCAAGACACTGGTCTTTACAAGAAGTGACGGAAAGAAAACCATAGGGCAGAGCTTAGAGTGAAGCATTACAATATGCGCAATCTCGGCCAGCGCATTACGCAGTTTATGAAAGCGCCGGATGCATTAATTCAGTACACTGTTCCCTAATTTAAACCTGAAAGTTAAAATGAACTAATTGCGTTGACAGAAGGCTTATGCCTTCTATATACACGACAATTTGCAGCAGTTTTCGAGATAATGGCCAGCTTTATATGGTTCTATCCTTGCACTTAAATGCAGCTTTGCTAGCGCTAGCATTCAGATGCTACGTCGGTAATGTAGCGTGTTGTGAAAAGCAAACTGTTCACTTAATTCTATGTGTACTGCTTAAAGAGATGTACTGTTAAAACCCCAACTGTAAATGAAAAAAAAAATGATAGGACACAAATAGCCCAGGGATTGCATTTCACCGTAGGCACATGCAAAGAGCCGCCTAGTGTTTCGTGGAAAAACGTAGATATGTTGAGAGAAAGAGAGGGAGGAAAGGAAAGGCAAATGTATGCATTATTGCCTTATTGGTCTGGCCGCATCTAACACTATTGTCAAGTGCTAACGATAGTGACCTAAATATATGTTATATGAGTCTTTCTTTTTGTGGGGGGCGAAATGCGAAAACACCCGTGTGCTTAGATTTAGGTGCACGTTAAAGAACCCCAGGTGGTCAAAATTTCCGGAGTCCTCCACTACGGCGTGCCTCATAATCAGAAAGTGGTTTTGGCACGTAAAACCCCAAATATTATTATTATTATTTCTTTTTGCGGTAATGGTTCGAAAACAGGCACGGCATGCTTCAACTTACAGGCAAGGCATATTACGTATGACTAAGTACTTTTTTCGGTCGCAAGGCACCGTCGTGGAGCCAGTATGAGCATACGGCTTGGTATTATATGCGCTATCGTATCGCCAGTGCTCTAAATGCCTAGACTGTGGGAAGAAGTTTTTTCACCATGCATTTCAGCACAGCACCGTGGACGTGCTCCAAAACCACACTTAATGGTCTAGAGAGGGCTCTCCAACTGAGCAGGCAACTCCAAGTTGCTTGACGTACTATGGCATCCATAAAAAAAGCGCGCATTGGAAACATGCAGATCCAGTGCAATTTTAGATCCAAGGCAGCAGCAGCAGCGAATGACTTGAGTACGGTCTCGTCGACTGTAGCCATTGGTGGTACACGTCAAGAGGACGCAGGCGATCTGTGAAGCTTGTCGAGGGAAGAACGCCGATGGGAGGTGTATGTACACAGAAGTATGTCACGTATCTAGCTGCACTTAAGGCTTCGCACCCATTGTGCCACAATTACTCGTCCATTCTCGGGGATTGACCAAAAATGGGCCCAAACCAGGTTGCACATACTCAGTCGTGAAGTTGTCCCTTAGGGCACATTCTCACTGGCACCATACCGACGCAACGGCGTTGTCTACTAGGCCAGACAGCAACCACCAGCAAGTGCTTTATTCGGGAACAAGACCAGTGGCCAAAGTTTACCATATACAGGGTGCTTTCTTTAGATGAAACAAATTTTTTTAGATATTGCCTACGACAGATAGCCCAATTCTAACCCTTTATCTGAATTACTCGATGAGGCTGTCAATAAATCTATGAGAAATCAAAGCGTTCAATTAAATAATTAACGATTCTACGCTAAGTAAATTTTTCAATTATTTACTTTACGCCACATCAATCTGTGAACTATAGCCTCTGTGTTTGCACGGCGTATCCGCTTGGAACGAGTTCTCTGAACAGGACGAGTTCCAAGATACTAATTCTATAAGTTTCTGTCGAAATGCATTGGTGTTCCAGTTACTTTTGTGTTTAAATGCATGAAACATCGGTTTCTCAAGAAAGTAAATGGAACGCCAATGTATTTAGTCGGTAGTCGGACACTTTGAAACTCATCTCAGAACTCGTGTTGTTCAGAGAATTCGTTCCAAGTGGATACGCCGTGTGGACTCAGCGGCTGTAATTTGTAGATCGAAGTATATGTGGCGTAAGGTAATTAACTGAAAACTTCATTAGCGTATTATGTTAATTATGCAATTGAACATTTTGATGTCTCCTAGAAGTTGTGGCCGCCGCATTGAGTAATTTAGATCAAGGGTCAGAATTTGGTCATCTGCTATAGGCAATCTAAAAAATTTCATCATCATCCTCATCATCATTTGGTGCAGCCAAAATAAGAAACACCCTGTGTGTGTGTGTATATATATATATATATATATATATATATATATATATATATATATATATATATATATATATATATATATATATATATATATATATATATATATATATATATATATATATATATATATGACGATGACACGACGACAAAGGGTAAATACTTAGGAAGAGCAAGAAGACATTTAAATTACTGTTTTCTCCCGGAAGTCTGCTGTTTTTCTTGAAGACAGTGGACACGTAGGCTTACAGTTTGTTTCTGCTTGTCCCTGCTTCTCTGCGAAATTTCGCGTCTTGTAAAAAGTGGTTGCAGATGTGGTTATTATGACCCAACACGGGAAAAATGCATCTATAGTCGTTAATGCAGGGAGGAGTACGAATACACTTTAGTTTAACACATCACATTTATGACACCTAGGCCTCTTTACCTAGCAGACGGCCTCGAGTCCTAGGGCCCTGGCGGCATCTTCGGCATGCTCGACAGCCTTAAGTTGCTCTTCCGGTGCACAGCTAGGCAACGTGGTTTCCCATTGCTTTCTGGTCTTATGGGTTTTATTCTGCGTGGGTGTCCGAGGAGAAGCCCAAACCATATGTTGTAGGTCTACCCTTCCTTGACAGAATCTACATCTATACGTCTAAAGGTCCGGGTAGTAGCAGTGGTAGGCCACTGGGTTCAGATATGTGTCTGTTTGTAAGATGCGCCATGCCGTCGCTTGTCATCTACTTAACGAGGAATGTGCCGGGGGACATGGGCCCTGCCCAGTTTATGGTGTTTGGTGATCTCGTTAAAGCTGGTCATCCGGTCTCTCTCCATTGCCAGTATTGCTGTGTCGCCTGCTTAGTCTACCACTTCTTGAGACAGGATGTGCGCTATTTCGCTCTCGGAAAGGGAGGACTGTGCAGGTGCCTGTATAATGTGAACATCTCGATGTTCACGAAAGTTGGTTAAATTTCTTAGCTCTTCCGAAGAGATTCTTCCTTTGGTATAGTTCTTCACGGTGGTCTTGGAGTCGCTGAATACTGTGTTAGCCTCCATGCAGGCTATTGCCAGTGCTAAGGCAGCCTCCTCCGCCAAATCCGCCTTATTACAGTGCGACTAACTCTAGTAACGCTCTAGACTCGTAGCAATTATCGACATACTCTGTCTATTTGTGCAATCCGCCGCGTTCACATAGACCCCTTCCCTGGCACTACGGAAACTTTCGTGGAGAGCTCTCGATCTTGCGATTCTTGTAGCTTAGTGAAACACCGGGTGCTTGTTTCTGGGAATTGGGGGTATTGAGAGGCGTTCTCTTGTTTTATATCTCTCCACAGTCCGTGGTATGCTTCGTAAGTTATTCCCATGTCGTCTAAGACGTGTCTCCCCGTCAAAATTTATCAAAATTCAGCCAAAATTCCGGAGTCTTTCAAACTGCGCCTTTCTCCGGTCCTCAGTAAGTTCGCCCAGTGTGTTGTGCACGCCGAGCGCCAGGAACTTCTCCTTCGACATATTTTCCGGAAGTTCCAAGGCTTGCATATACGTCCTTCTAATGATCCATTATACAGTGGCTTTCTCCGCAGCGTAGTTCTTAAGGTAAGAGACCACATGTACCCTAGGACTGATTACAAATGTTTCTACTAATAGGGTGAGATTGTGCTCTTCCATGCCATAGTTCCAGTTGGATATCTACTTTATTAGTCTGATTTTTTGCGAAAAACTATTGTCTCGCAGTCTAATGGTTTCTTTATTATCGCCGTTTTCGAATATGCGGAATCCCAAAAATTCTGAGGTCTCCACTACCAGTATCCTGGTGCCTTCTACTGTGACCACAATGCTGGGCTTTTCCTTAATGGTTTTTCAGCCCCTGCATGTGGGCCTAGAGGGCAGAAGTTCGATTTTTGCAAAGCACATCTCAATCCCTTCTCTCTGATGTAGCCTTCAACCATGTTTAGTGCTCTTTGGAGGATATTTACCACATGCCCATCGTTTCCGGTTGCCACCCAGAGGGTGACATCGTCCGCGTGTAGGCTATGTCCCAGTCCTACTTATCGCGTCTCGCAGCAAAAACGATCATTGCCACGTTTGTTAGAAAGGGCGATAAGACAACCCTGCGGTGTACATCTATCACTTAGTTTGAGAGCCTCCGATTTGGTTTCTCCAATTGAAAAACCTGCCGTACGATCCGTCAAACTCTTTGATGTACGCGTATGTTTTGGGTCCTACATCCAGTTCTTGGAGATATTGTAGTATTGCCCTGTGAGTGACAATGTCAAAGGCCTTAGGTCGAGCACTAGGATCACCTTGGTGTCTAGAGTTTTCGCACCGGTATTTATGATCTGATGCTTTAGATTGAGCATAATATTCTGCGTCGATAACTTGGGTCGAAATCCAACCATGGTATGTGGGTAAAGTATTCCACAATGCATGTATCTCGTGAGGCGTGTGAGAACCACATGTTCCATCAGTTTAACGATGCAGGACTTTAGCATCATCATCATCATCATCAGCCTGGTTTCGCCCACTGCAGGGCAAAGGCCTCTCCCATACTTCTCCAACAACCCCGGTCATGTACTAATTGTGGCCATGTGCTCCCTGCAAACGTCTTAATCTCATCCGCCCACCTAAATTCCTGCCGCCCCCTGCTACGCTTCCCTTCCCTTGGAATCCAGTCCGTAACCCTTAATGACCATCGGTTATCTTTCCTCCTCATTAAATGTTCTGCCCATGCCCATTTCGTTTTCTTGATTTCAAATAAGACGTCATTAACTCGCATTTGTTCCCTCACCCAATCTACACTTTTCTTATCCCTTAACGTTACACCTATCATTCTTCTTTCCATAGCTCCTTTCGTCGTCCTCAATTTAAGTAGAATCCCTTTTCGTGGGCCTCCAGATTTCTGCCCCGTACGTGAATAATGGTAAGACACAGCTGTTATACACTTTTCTCTTGAGGAATAATGACAACCTGCTGTTCATGATCTGAGAATGCCTGCCAAATGAACCCCAGCTCATTCTGATTGTTCTGATCATTTCAGTCTCATGATCCGGATCCGTGGTCACTACCTGCCCTAAGAAGATGTATTCCCTTAACACTTCCAGTGCCTCGCTACCTATCGTAAACTGTTCTCATCCTAGACTGTCAAACAATACTTTCGTTTTCTGCAGAATAATTTGTAGACCCACCCTTCTGCTTTGCCTTTCCAAGTCAGTGAGCTTGCTTTGCAATTGGTCCCCTGAGTTACTAAGCAAGGCAATATCATCAGCGATGCGCGAGTTACTACGGTAATCTCAATTAACTCTTATCGCCAATTCTTCCCAATCCAGATCTCTAATACTTCTTGTAACCATGCTGTGAATATCATTGGAGAGATCGTATGTTCCTGCTGATGCCCTTTATTAAGCTTTTGTTGCTTTCTTCATGGAGGACTACGGTGGCTGTGGAGCCGCTATAGATACTTTTCAGTATTTTTAGATATGGCTGATCTACACCCTGATTCCGTAATGCCTCCATGACTGCTGAGGTTCCGACTGAATCAAACGCTTTTTCGTAATCAATGAAAGCAATATATAAGGGTTGGTTATATTACGCCTATTTCTCTATCACCTGATTGATAGTGTGAGTATGGTCTATTGTTGAGTAGCCTTTACAGAATCCTGCCTGGTCCTTTGCTTGACAGAAGTCTAAGGTGTTCCTGATTCTGTTTGCGATTACCTTAGAAACAGTTTGTAGGCAACTGACAGTAACTTGATCTGTCTATAATTTTTTCAAGTCTTTGGCGTCCCCTTTCTTATGGATTAGGATTACGTTAGCGCTCTTCCAAGATTCCGGTACGCTCGAGGTCATGAGACATTGCGTATACAGGGTGGCCAGTTTCTCTAGAACAATCTGCCCACCATCCTTCAACAAATCTGCTGTTACCTGATCCTCCCCAGCTGCCTTCACCCTTTGCATAGCTCCTAAGGCTTTCTTTACTTCTTCCGACGTTACTTGTGGGATGTCAAACTCCTCTAGTCTATTCTCTCTTCCATTGTCGCTGTGGGTGCCACTGGTACTGTATGAATCTCTATAGAACTCCTGAACCACTTGAAATGTCTCATCCATATCAGTAATGGAATTGCCGGCTTTGTCTCCTAACGCATACATCGGATTCTTGCCAATTCCTATGTTCTTCTTCACTGCTTTTAGGCTTCCTCCGTTCCTGAGAGCATGTTCAATTCTATCCCTATTATACTTCCGTATGTCAGCTGTCTTACGCTTGTTGATTAACTTCGAAATTTCTGCCAGTTCTATTCTAGCTGTAGGGTTAGAGGCTTTCATGCGTTGGCGTTTCTTGATCAGATCTTTCGTCTCCTGCGACAGCTTACAGGTATCCTGTCTAACGGAGTTACCACCGACTTCTATTACACACACCTTATTGATGCCCACAAGATTGTCGTTCATTGTTTAAACACTAAGGTCGTCTTCCTGAGTTAAATACGAATACCTGTTCTGTAGCTTGATCCGGAATTCCTCTATTTTCCCTCTTACCGCTAACTCATTGATCGGCTTCTTATGTACCAGTTTCTTCCGTTACCTCCTCAGGTCTAGGATAATTGGAGTTCTTACCATCCTATGGTCACGGCAGCGCACCTTGCTGAGCACGTCCACACCTTGTATGATGCGAGGGTTAGCGCAAAGTATAAAGTCTATTTAATTTCTAGTCTCGCCGTTCGTTCTCCTCCACGTCCACTTTCGTCTATCCCGCTTGCGGAAGAAGGTATTCATTATCCGTCAACTGACCACGGCGGACTTTAGCAATATGTGCCTTAAAGGGAAGCTGAAGAGTCTGTCGAATTCAATAAGACCCTCATATACGGATGCGGGAACCTTTTAAACCGTGTAGGTAAAATTTGGGGGCTTTTTTTCAATTAGGAGCGACGTAATCATCGGTTGAAATTGCGCTGTAGCTCCGCCCCCCTTTGAGTGAGCGAGCGGAGCGGAGACCGGAAACCGCGTTGTTGTGACGTCAACTCTGCTTGGTTCCTTCGCAGCGTCCGCGACCGTGCCTGACCGCGCTTGTTTCTGCGTGCGTGCCATCGTAATCTCCTTCGATCGACCCTGCATTCCTTTGTTGGTGCGTCTGCGTGTATGTAGAGTGGTAGTCTACGTGCATGGTAGTCAACGTGAGTGGTAATCAACGTGAGTGGTAATCAACGTGAGTGGTAATCAACGTGAGTGGTAGTCAACGTGAGTGGTAGTCAACAGATGAAGGTCACTACACGTACTGCATGAACCGGGAAGCTTTTCACGCGTTTAAACCGTTTTGTAGATTGCCGACAGCTTTGGACAGCGCACAAATGCCGACGATCGCATCCCCGCTTACGTTCCACGAGGAGGCATGCAGGAACACAACACTACAGTTGTTTGAGCGGAAACTAGCTCACTAGATCGGCGAAAGATTGGCGAGATCACTAGATCGCTTTGCAAAAGACATACTCACCAAAGAGCATTTCCAACACGAGGAGATCCCAAGACTTTGCTTTCGTTCGCGTCGAAAGCACTGCTCGCACCAGCATCGTTTGCTTCTTCGAGAGGCCGGCTCTTCGCAATCGGCTCGTACATGTAGGGAGTAACGCCGAACTCCTCAGAAAAACGCAGTCTCTCTAAATTTTCCATTACCGTCTCAGAAAAACAGCACCAAACTACCTGGCACCGCACTTCATGTGTAGCGGCAGCAGTCCGTAGCGGCAGAGTTGAGGTCACGAGGCGCACCGACCAATCACAGGTGGAAACGAGTCGCGCGAGCTGGGCGTGTCCGCTGGTGCACTTTTCGTCAAAATAAAATATATTTGCGCTTTCTTTCGCTCAATTTCGATACGATATTTGAATTCGCAGGGTTCAAAACCATTATGTACAGATGTTCACTCATTTTTTTCTGGAAAACCTTTCAGCTACCCTTTAAGTTCGTCAGTTGTGGTTTCTTTCCAGGGTTCGGTATAAAGATGATTTGGCCGCATTTCTATTGACTTGGAATGCCACCTTGCTCCTAGCAGTTATTAATATGATCCGTGAGAGGTCGGATGGATGCATTGTCGAGGCTCCTGAGTATTTTGCTGGTTATCCCATATGGTCTTTGTGTGGATTTTGGGTTGAGCCTAATTAGTTGGTACCTGACGTTTGCCTCCGTAATGGGGCTGTCAAGATCAGCATTCTGGTTACATATACAATCCGGTAGTCGTTTTCTATCCGCATCTCGAACGTTCGTCTTTCGGAGCTCTCGAAATAGCTATTCTTCTGTACCTTCATAGCTGTGTATAACCGTCGTAGCTGAGATTCTGTAATATCGTGCCTTTGAACGGTTTTTGGTCCCTCTGGTTCCAAGAAGCATCGGAGAATGTTCCAGGTCTTGGACATTCCCATTTACCTTTCCATCAAGTTTCACGTGGCTTCCCAATTTCGTGGGGGGAAAATATTTGCACGTATCTCAATTTCCTTGTCTAATTCTAAAACTCTCTTCCTTAATTTACAATTATTTTTTTGCTTTTTCTATCGATTCAGCATACTACCTTTCGCTTCCAACATGTGCAATAATCTCTCATCCATCACCTCTCTCCCTTCCTCCTTTGGAACAGTTTTGGAAGTTGGTTTAACACTTTGTAGTTTCTTTTCCCACTTCTCGATGCCCTGTATAGGGCCTTCCGCATGTTTCTGTCGGATTTTGTGGAAAAAGTCCTATTCTATGAGTTTCAGTTCTCTACCCCTCTTTTTCGCTTGGCCTGCTTGTACTATGTGACGACGATGTAGTGGTAACTGCCTAAGCTTTCCTGCGTTCTTGGCCTTTGCGAATCTCCTGAATTCCTCGTGAATGTGAGATCGGCAGTCGTGTCGTTGTTTAGGCTGTTTTCCATTCTGGTGGGTGCCTGAGGGTCAGTCACGAGCCTTAGCCCTTCGTGCTGAGCGTCTGCCAATAGGCTTGGGCCCTTAATGTTCTCTATGCTGTAACCCCAAGCCGCTTACGACGCGTTAAGATCACCGACCACGACTAGCGCCTGTTTGTCCACTATGCCCAATGCTTTGCAGAGGAGTGGGCTTAATTGAGGCTTGTGTCGGAGTTAACTGTGTATGTTAAGAATAAATAGACTTCCCTCTCCTTTACGGCAGGGGATTATTTCAATCAGGACGTAGTCTATGCCGCGCATTCCGGAATCGTGCACGACAGCCGAGAGCTTTCTGTGCATCAGCGTCGTAACGGTTGCGTTGTCACCGGAAGCACCGTAAAAGTTATACCCCGATAATCGTGCCATCCCCCCGGTCTCCTGCAGGGTGATGACATCTGGCGTCTTCTTGCTTGTTAAAAACTGCTGCAGGTACCAAAATTTTCATGAATGCGCTTATGCAAAGTTTTTCTTCTTATACCATACAATTTTCCGCTTTAGAAAACGGCTGTGAGCTCAGAGGATGTTATGTTGGTGCATAGAAGTTTTTAAATGTGAACCGAGTGTACCTTCCCTCTGGTAAGTGACTTGCAGCAGACAGTTTGACAAAATTTTTGTTAAGTACCTTTATTTTAGTTATAACCGCGGGGCCATTTCTATATGCGAAAATTTGGACGCCGTCGCAGTTAACATGACTTTTCTATAATTTATAGATAACGCACCTGACTGTATATATTGATCACAGAATTTCGAATCTCAATCATGCAAATGCGTAACCAAGCGCGTGGAGAGAGCAGGCAATGAAGCCTCAGTATTACAACAGACGTAGACGACCCTTGAGAAAGCACGAGACTAAGTTTAAATGATGCAATGTTGCCGAAAATACTTATACGGCCGGTCGCGACAGACGCTTACCAGGCAAAACGTGCCGCAACACTATCTATAACGCGATGACGAATTTCAGTGTCCTTGCGCAACGTCAGCACGCGCTAACGGGGACAAGATAATGAATTCCAGGGTTTTACGCGCCGAAACCACGACTGGAATATGAGCCACGTCGTAGTGCGGTACTAGGGATTAGTTATGAGCACGAGGCAGACTTCAACGTGCACGGTACACGGGTGTTTCTGCATTGCCTCCCCCAGCAAAATGCGGCCGCCACGGCCGGATTCGATCCCGTGACCTCGCGCTTAGCAGCGCAACGCCATAGCCGCTAAGCCACCACGATGGGCAAGGGAGACAAGAGAAATATCGACAAAGAAGGAAAACACAGACTGACATAAGTGCTTTGTTCGGTTTCAGCTTCAAACTTCGCGCTTTTGGTCACGGGGCGGGCCCATCTGACACAATTAGCGGGCTGTCTTTGCTGCCCTTCCGGCGCTCTAGGCGCTTTTGACTGTACTGACGGAGTCGTTAAATGGTAAATATTTCAAGTTATGCAGGATTTGCAAGACTAAAACAAAACTGGAGTGCATTAATATCTGACTATCTCCGAAATTGCCACGTCAATTTGCCCCAAGCTTATAATAAGATTAAAATAAGTTAACAAAATTTAGTTAAACAGTCATTTGAATGTTATGCTATCTGCGGCCACATGTGTCCGCTTTTGCTATGAACTCATGTGTGAAATGCTCTGTTCGCTACGCCCATTGTATATTAATAAAAAATCATTACATTCTAAAAAAAGAACTCGCCTTCTATAACTCTTCTATTTTAAAACATATATCCATATACATATAACGGCTGGTGTTTTCTTGGTTTGTTTAGGCTGTATGTGACTTTATTGAACTTGCTCAGCAAAGTGACATGGTAGTAAGACCACACGAGGTTAGTAGAATATTTGCTCCACCTTTGGTGGCCTTCGCTACTAGAGCTTGGTGCAGCATATATCCCGGTGAATCAAGAAGGCAAACTGGGCTTTTTGGGTGACATTTATGGTAACAATAAAAGAAAGCCTTGGCACTAAGGCAAATGACAAAGTTATCAGAGATCAACACTCTTTTTCTTTCTTTTTTTTGTCTTTGGTCTGAGCGCTCAGTTTTCAGTGTTACTCTGAATAGCTCAGGGAAACATTCCATTTCGTTTAGGTCACACTGTGAAATGGGCGAACTGTTCATTTGCATGAGTAGACGCATATTCACTCAGTCTGAGCGCTCAGTTTTCGTTGTTACAATGAACAAATCTGGGAAACACTTCAATTCGCTTAGGGTAACACTATGAAGTGGGCGAACTGTTCATTTGCATGAGTGGACCCATACCCACATCGTCTGAGTGCTCAGTTTTCATTGTTACAATGAACAGATCTGGGTAACACTTCATATCGTTTCGGGTAACACCTTGAAATGGGCGAACTGTTCAGTTCCATGAGAGGACACATACCAACTTAACTTGCTCGATATTACACTATATTTCCTTTCTTTCTTTTGTCTTTTACTTTGAACAGAAAGGTCTCCTCTGACGGAAAGCATTCGTCCACCTTTCCAGGTACATACATACCTGCTTGAGTTGCCTAGATAGCTAATAAAAAAACTCGCTTAATAACTTTTGAACTATTAACTTCACGACACATATTGCTGTTTCGAAATTGATAGAAGTGATGTCGCGTTTGCTTAGCAGAAATCGGGAGACTAGCACTACTTTTGAGATACCCGGCCCTAAAGCACGCTAGAAAATACACTGACGTTCCAACTAGCAATATCTATAAACGCGCGACAAACAGCCCAAAACGGCTGTAACTAAGGCATCAATGCATTCTGTAGCAGAATTCGGACATACCGAAAGTGCCTCTAATTAGTCTTACGATTTTTTCTAAACAGAGGTGACTCGTCTACTGCTCGGCTTCAATGTCACCATTGGAACACGTGCCATAAACTGATGAATGATAAAGCTAATTTGTGAATAGCTTCAATTAGAAAATTTAACATTGTAATTTGCTGAGAAAGTAAATTCCTCATCTTCAAGTAATATACTTCAACAGGTTGAATTGCGCTACATGCTCCTTGCGACTTAAAATAAATCGTTCGAATAGCATAAAAACTTAGGTTTACTGTAGTCACTTTGTCAATGGAGAATTTTCGATTTAGCTCACAATGCTGATACAATAGGTTTCTGCCAAGCCAGTTGCTACAGAAACACCATCACAAGATGTAGTTTACGTGCATCGCCCATTCAGAACAAGGCCGCTAAAGGCTGACGACTAAAGTAACGTTGTTTGGGTCAATCCAGAAACGATAACATGGCATCTCGTCGGACAATAATGTATCTTTCTCAAAAGTGTGATTTGTGCGGTTGCCGTTTAAAATTGAACTACACGTCACTGCGGGACGCGTTTTAACCGCATTACTTCGTTTTCTTTTGCACGTAGTGGATACAGAAAGTATGGCGTGCTACTTGCTTTATGAGGTCACCCACGTTGCTTTCCGTGCATTTTGCTTTATCCTTGTAGGCCAAAACATTTACTTTTGAGGCTTAAAAGGTCCGTAGGAGAAGTCGGCTTTAAATAGTCGGTCGTGTATCTAATATATAGTTTCAAATTATGTTTTATCTCGTCGGTGCGCATACCAGTCTCCGACGCCTCTTCCAGAGCTATAAACAATTTTCCTAAGGCATGCGCAAGCCCTTTTGTTTTCAGATAGGCTCAAGTCGTAAAGAATATAGCTCTATATATACTGGCCTTGAGACGCCTTGTCGCTACAATTATCTAAGGACAGCGCTTGGACAGCGCTACAATCGTCCAAGGCAGAATATTATAATTCGGCATAGACGAAGGAAGATTTACCTTTTTCTTTCTTTGGAAGATACCGCATGAATCTCTTGCGATCAGCAATATGCAGCGGAAGCCTTTGAAAGGAAGCAAACAGTTCCCACGTATCCCCTTTCAGATATCGGTGCCGTTTGTGTTGTTTCTTGCTTTTATACGCGACCTTCCGGTGCACTATGTGAAGAATATGGCGAGCCGGCCTAGTTGGCTGAGCATGGTAATAAAAGGATCTGGTAACACAGGAACATACATGCAAATAGGCAACATAAACAAAAAACTGGCAGGCACTAAGTCGTCGGAATAGCAAGCCTGTCGCTGAAAGGTTACACGGCGCCGGAAGCTTTCTTGGCGGCGCCTACTGCCAAAATGCTTAGGAAGAAAACAATCCTGTGATACTTCCGCTTGCTCGCTGCACAGCATCAAAGCAAGCGAAACTCGACTGGCCGTCGCGTTAACCGACACCACAAACAGTCCGGTTTTTTGTTCTATGCGGTGATGCTCTCGATGTTACATAAAACCGAAGCCGCGATTGCTTGCCGGCGTAGCTGTACTGAAGGCCGGCGGAAAAATTACGAGTTTGCAGAGAGGAAACTGCTACACCGCTTTTCCTAACAACCATCCGATACACCATGCTTTGTAACCATTATACTCTTAGGTCTATCTATTCTTTTTTATTACTTGCACGTTCATCAGTGTTCATCATTTATCGGTGTAGTATGTCATCAGAGTGTTTTCACTTTGATCCGGATGTGATTCTCCTCTTGTTAATTTGTTTTCTTTTAGCTCCCCTAGCGGAATTGGCGTTCTTCTGTTTGACGGAAGACCTTTGTCATATATTTAGTCAAATATTAGCGTACAATATGGGAACAGCAATAAAAAATACGAAGCGCACATGAATGCAAAACTCTATCAATTTTTGCATTAACAAGGAAAAGGTGATTACAATGTTAACTTTTTGACCATCACTCCAAATGCAAAAAACAAACGTCAGGTTTTTAAATACGTTCGTTTCATAAAAAGGCTTCCAACAGACTTTAGTCTAGACTCAACATTTGCTTCATATTAGGTCGAGGACTCTGCCATTTATTGATAATGGATTGAAAACTGGTTCCCAACGCGCCTATTCATAGTTCGGTTCTTAAGCCAGCTTCACAAGACCACAGAAAAGTTTCTTCGGAATCAGCCAAGGTAACGTTAAGATTGCCAACTGCATTCTCTGGTCTTGACGGAATAACCAATGCCATAAAAAACAATGTCTCAAGGGTTTCCAAACATAATTTGAAGCCCGCAAACTGCTACAACAAAAAGGCATCCAATTCATATGAATAAAATATCGCAAAGTTATCCCGCTGCTAAAAGGCTTCGAAAAAACTCCTATTTTGTAGCGCAATATTATTCCTAGTATTTTATGTGCCTGTCAGGTTTCTCAGGAAAGCGAGCAGAAATGTTTAAAACTGAATTTTGGGTTGGCGTAGTCTCTCCTCTTAAAACTGTGGACCGGCACGCACAACACTAATTTCTGGACGCAATCGCAATGCGATGCCAGTGAAAGTGAAAACTCTAGAAGCGCATCAGGCTCCCTCAGGAATGCTTACTTTGTGTAAAACAATGAAATTACAATCATAATAGCCATTTTCGGTAGCAAATCGATTGCACAATTCCCAATTCACATTTTTTTTTTATTTCCTATGATCTGACGTGTTTTCTGCAGGCGCCAACTGAGCAGACAATACAAGCCTTTCGTGTGACAGCCAAGCAAGCATATTGTGATAAGCAATGCTTAAGCTGGTGCTGTGAAGACGCTGGTGTGACTTAGAAACAGAATGCAATTTCGACAGCCTGAAAAAGACAGTGATCCTCGCACCAGCCTCACAATGCTGCTCACACTTTTGCGTGTAGCCACGCTAAGAGGGCATACTTGAGGAGCCATCGATACCCCAGTTCGTTTGTCTCTCGACGAAGAACGCGCCACCTTTAATAGTAGAATATTATTTTCTAATGCGAAGAAAAGCTGTCAGAAGCGCATAAAACAAAATTTTAAGCAATGCGTCAGTGTATCCGAGCAAAATAATTCCGCCTGCGTCGATGAAGGATTGCGTGACGGGCACACGGATTGTTTACACTGTTTCAGCGTTGAGCGACGCCAAATGTCATTTTTCCACCACAGTCAGAGACATAATAAAAATATAATTCCTTGTTTATTGGATACAAGCATGGTTGTTATCCGCCGATCTGATGCACGATCTTCTCATTCCCACCACAATACAAGGACATGTTCCTAGTGGTAGACAGTTTCTTTAAGGGACTGGGAGGAACGTATCACCGAGGCATCATAAGAACAATTGTCTTAACTTCGAATGCAGTGAAAGCTATTGAAACGGTCCTTCCAGGGCATCCACTCGAAATTCCTAATGAAATAGACTTGTCAATCCTTGTCAGAATTGGTTTAAATGTCAGTGTTCATTATGGCAAGCGCATGTAGACGTTGGAAGTCGCATTCAAATCGCCTAGCTCAGAGAGACGAGCGCGGTACTAATTATGTCAGATATGTGTAAAGCTTATGAACATCGCATGTCCCTTCTGCAACTCAATGCTGCACTGATAACAAGCCACATTTTCTACCACTTGTCACTGATATTACACCGACAGAGCTAAGGCGAGCACTTAGAGGCAGTACACTGTGTCAGGATTGGGGGCTCAATCCCTTCGTCCGTGGTCCTTTGCCAAGATTGGAGTACGGCATGAATTCGAAGGTAGCTGGCCCATGCCGTCGTCCAACTTATTTACGCTGAGATCGTTGATGAAGTGAAGAACTGCTTCTCATCGAGAACGAGGAAAAAGGGGTTTATTTACAGAAAATTAACTCAGTCTAACATGACTGTTTGAGAAAAATAGTATTAGTCCAACAGGACTGCATGAGAGAAGTGAACCAGTCTAACATGACTGCTCAAGAGAAGTGTGTCCAACAATCGCACAACCACAGTTTTTATACACTCGATCCGCTGGTCCTACGACGCGGCGGCTGTTCGTTTACACACCACCAACTCGCAGCTGCTCTGAAGACCAGTTTTCAGACACAAAGGCACACACATTCCGAAGCCCAAGCGACGGCGTTGAAGGTGGTGCCGTTCCGGAAAATCGACGCCGCTCGAGGGACGCTCGTTGTTTTGCAACATGCTGAACCGTGAGAGCGCAAAAATAAGACGTTCCCGCGGTAGCTTCTTCAGGCGTGTCAGATCAGCGCCGCGTTGAGGAACTCTGGAATCATTGTCCACACACCAAACTCGTCTTGTCACAATGTCGAAGCGGGCTGGAGGAAGGCGGCGGATTCCAGCGCAAAGGTCGCTTCTTTGAACGCCTCGCAGCTGCAGCGGCGGAGAGCGGGAGGTGCGCGTCTTGCACCCCTTGTCGTAATCGGGTGGCAAGGTGACAATCTTGTTGTGCAACCCGCCGTTCTTTACAACTGCAAACGACTTCGCATGGCGCTGAGATCTCCTCATTCGACTTTAAATAAGAACGTTGCGAAAGAAGCTGAGCCGCGTCCGCTTCACTTACTGGCATCTCAAGCCTTCTTGACTCAACTGCTAAGGCATGGTGAGTCATACGCAGGCAAGGCCCTTCTCCATCGACTGTGGGCGAGCACGCGCTGTCATTTTCATGTGATGCTCGAAACCTTCCAAATATTAGACTTTTAATGGCTTAAACGGAGTCGTCTAGACACGCCATGTTCTTTTGAAGATGTTACCTGCAGCGTCAGTGTAGTCTAACTACCGGCGAAACTCCCCATTAAAGCAGCCCAAGCAAAGTTTCTCGCTCTCAGCCACTCGGCCATAACCGATCGAAGCCGTTTTCAAGTCTACAAAGAAGGAGCGGCATGCGTAGGCAAAGATAGCAGAGCGCTGGCATTCTGCACGCTTTTCCTTGACATGCCCTCTGGTCCGCTGGATAACTTAGTGTTCTAAGATTGTAGAAAGTGCTGCAATCACTGTCACGTTGCGAAATATAAAGGTATATTTTTGCACAAGGCATGTTTATGCTCACACGCACTCCCCTCCCCAATGTTAGCGCTACAACAACTTTATCGCCGCCTTTCTAGGGAGAAGTTTACTAGCCAATCTCTGGCGCTGCTTCAAGACCATATGAGAAGGAGATGCAAGTTGAAATTTAAGCCGATCGTGTCACATGTTAAAACTGTAGGCAGTGAGAAAGCTGACGCTCATACCTGCGACGGGCAATCGTGTGTCCCAAAATTTAGAGCCCAAGAAAGAGAGCGAGTGGTTAAATCAAAAGAAAGACAGAGCCCCGAAATTACCTGCAAAGTAAGGATGTAATCCGCAGTTAATTTTGAGTGTTTAACAAAACTCTAGATGAACCCTTTTTAGGTCAAAGACATACTAGCGCGAAAGTTCCCCTACTGTATCGCGCTCGAACTGAAACCACTTAAAAACGAGGCTTCTTTTTTGTTTTGTTTTTCACGAATGCAAAACAATGCAAAGCAAAAGAAAAGGAAAAAATTAAAAAAAGGAACTGAAATGGTAAAGGCTGTACATATGCGCATCGTTCAAATAGATAACAGGTAATATAAATAAAACACTGACTGCACGCGAAAAAACTGTCTACAAATAATAAATTCGTGAGAAAGTCGCAATTTCGCCCAAAAGGTGGAACATCGATTGCGATATCAAATTAGTAGACAGCCATAAGAATTAAGGCTAATAGTTTTATCGGCCGTATGAGCCTGTAAACACTCGCTTACTAATTAAATTAACAAGCATGGTATCAACGCCGCATACGCAAACATGCACACATCTCACTCGCTGACCGCGGACACTCGCTGCCAAAAATGCTGGCGCCAGGAATCGCGGCAGCAGCAGCGAGCGTAGTGACCTTAGAGCTGTCTATTCAACGCAAACTGAGCGGCGAAAACACAGAACACGCAAAGCTACAATCCGTGGGGCCGCTTCGCCCCCAAAGTTGCAGGTAAAGGCCACGCGACAGCATGCGGCCGCGCCACGCGGAGCTGCTGCCGAGGTACAGCGCACCCTCTCCCTACTTTCCCTCCGCCCGCATTCTAAAACTGGTACAGCGCAACATAGAAAGGAAGAAATAGATTTAGAATGGAGCCCCAACTCGTCCAATCGTCAACCCTAGTACCCTCCGCCCGGTTCATTGCGCGCGATAGAAGACGGAGCGCTTCCTCCCCGCTTCGCTTCCCTTCCTTACGCGCGCGAGATTAAGCCTAGATCGTCGGCTCAACCTCGCGCGCTTCCCTCGCACATACAGCATACGGCGCTCGGCGACAGTGTTATCCCCCTTGGACTTCATACGGAGCCCCATGGCATAGGCAACGACGATAGCAGAGTGAGTGAGTAAAGACTTTATTTGAAAGCAAGGCATTGACGGATGACTTTGTTGTTAGGCAGCCACGAGCCCCTGGGCCCGGGCGGCTTGTTCAGCTCTCTTGATGACCTTGGCCTGCAGGTCAGGGTCGGAGCTAAGCAACACGGCCTCCCACTGCTCAGTATTACTTATTTCGTGATTTTGGTGATTTTCCGTGGGACACGATCCCATGATATGGCACAGATCCGCTCTTTTCTACAATGGTTACATGTGTTAGGGTATTGGTCCGGGTAGTAGTAGTGATAGGCTACGGGGCTGGGGTAGGTGTTCGTCTTAAGTCGCCTACAAGCCACTTCTTGTCACTTGTTAGGCGATTTATGTGCTGGCGGGTACACTGCCCTGTCTAACCTGTAGTGCTGAGTTATTTCCTGATAACTGACCATATGATCCCCCTCTGGTCCTTGCGTGAGCCATCCGGGTGCTCGGCTGGCGAGTCCTCAAGCGGCGGTGTGGGTGGCATCGTTGCCGGGTAGGGAGGAGTGTACTGGTGCCCAAATAATCTGGATTGGTCGTGGGTGTTGGTTGGTGTCTAGTATGTGTTTTACGGGAGCCGAGACCCAACCTTTCGCAAAATTGCGTACTGCTGCTCTGGAATCGCTAATAATGTAATGACAAAGTATAGAGGCTATTGCCAGAACGATAGCCGCCTCTTCCGCTGTTTCAGAGCTTCTGGTGTGGATTGAACCACCTGCGCGTATTTGACCTGAGGAGTCTACCATTGCAAAGGACATACAGTTGCGCTCTATGTATTCTGCTGCGTCGACATAGACTGTCCTTGAAGACGTGGAATTTCTGATGTAGGGCTTTGGACTGCTCGGCCGCCCTTTCCTTGTGGAATTCGGGGTGCATGTTTTATGCGAAGCATATTACGAGAGCTCAACCCAGCTCCTCAGGCGCGGCGGTGTCGCCATGAAACCACGTGACACCGTGACGTCACGACAGAGGAGAAGTGGCTTTGGCTCAACTCTTGCAAGACGGGCTGGGTGGGAATCGAACCAGGGTCTCCGGAGTGTGGGACGGAGACGCTACCACTGAGCCATAGACTGAGCCACGAGTAAGATGCTTCAAAGCGGTACAAAAGCGCCTCTAGTGAATGCGGTGTTGCCTTAGAAACGAGCTGTTTCTAAGGCGTGCGTCTCTTGCTCAGGCGCACATTTCGTTGCCGCGCCGAACGCTGCTTTGCTCGACGCTCACCGCGTCCAATGCGGGGCGCGTAGTCGCTGCCCTGTAGCCCATTGTCTTACACCCCTTGGCGGGTCGACGGGAACGCTGTCGCGTTCCACTCTTGAAGGCGAAGCAGAGTAACGCATGAGTTGTTTCTTCGTCTAGCCGAACCAAATATAGCCAAGCAACAGCAGTTCACCAGGCTAAACAGTGGTTCAACAACTAAAATAAAGGCTAGTATGCTTCGCATCCTGGGCTTAACCTTACCTAAGCCACAGCCATTTTTTAGGAAGTGGATTAATTTTGAGATGGCACCTGTGATCGTGAGGAATGTCTACTTCAATGCTTTGCATCGAGTCGTACTTGATGCCGAGATTGTGGAGGATGTTTCGCCCGACGGCACTCTGAGCTAGCCTTTGGTATGAGATATAAGGTGCGCTTCCAAAAGTTCCTCGAGGGGGTTGTGCGCACCTAGGGCTAGCAATTTAGCGTTGGGCGTTCATATAGGTAGCCCAAGAGCCTTTTTATAGGCTCTACGGATAATTCCCTCTATTTTCTCTCTGTCAGCCGCTTTGAGGCAGAGGTGCGGGGTGATGTAGGTGTTGCGGCTGAGCACGAAGGCGTGTACCAACCTCCTGAGGTTGGTTTCTTTCATGCCAGACTGTCGGTTGGCAATTGTTGAGATGAGTCACATTGTCTGTAGAACGCATGCTTCTAGTTTATGAAATGTGTTGCCGTTGCGCCCGTGGGCTTGCTTGAAGAGGCCGAGTACACGGATGGTGGTCACCACCAGGATCGCGCCTCCTCCGGCTCGCACAGTGATTTCTGGGGGTGGTGCAGTGTCGGATTTGCGGTTTGTAGGGGCTCTAAGTAGGTAGAGTTCTGATTTTTGTGGGGAGCAGGCCAGGCCTTTGTGGGTCACGTACTTTTCAACCGTGTGTACAGCTTGTAGCATGGTTTCTATAGCTCCATCGCTACCTTTAACCACCCACAGGGTAATGTCGTCGGCATACAGACTGTGGTGTAGATCTGGAATCTGATTAAGTTGCTCCAGTAATCGGATCATTGCTAAATTAAAGAGGAAGAGGAACAAGACTGATCCCTGTGGTGTGCCACGACTTCCAAGAGGGATTGTGTCCAATTGTAGTTCTTCTATTATTAGTTCCGCTGTGCGGTGGTTGAGGAAATCCTTGATGTAGTTGTAGGTCCTCTGGCCTACACCTAGGTACTGCAGATTCTCCAGTATAGCATGATGCGCTACGTTGTCAAATGCCTTTGTAAGATCAAGGTCTGGGACAGCCCGGGTACCATTCTTGGATATGTGGTCCAGAACTTGATGTTTAAGCTGAAGCATGACGTCTTGCGTGAAAAGTTTAGGACGAAAGCCATTTATGGAGTTCGGGAAAAGGTTGTTGTCCTCTGCAAAATTGTGGAGGCGGTTAATTATGACGTGCTGCACGAGTTTTCCTACGTATGAGGTCAGAGAGATCAGGCGTAAGCTCTCGAGCTGTAGTCGCTTATTATGTTTTGGTACGAATATTATTTGTGCATGCTTCCAGTGCGAGGGGATAGAACCTGTTTCCCAACAGTGTTTGAAGTACTCTGTTAGGGCAGTTATAGATGCGTCGTCTAGATTTCGGAGCGTCTTATTTGTTATGCCTTCGGGGCCTGGTGCATATTTAACTCCAAGTTTCAGCAAGACGGCTCGTACTTCACTCTCTAGAATGCTTGCGTCAAGGTTAATATTCTCGGGACCAGGGTATGGCTTCGGGGCGATTTCTGCATTTGCGCCTATGTACCGGGTTCTGAGCTCTGTTAGGAGCTCAGAACCCGGTACAGGTTCTCGTGGAGCTCGTGGTTCGTGCCCTGGTATTGGTGAGGGATCTTATTGAGGTCTTTCCTCTGCTCGGATTTACTCCTATCCGGGTCCATAAGATATCGGAGTAGATTCCACGTTTTGGCTACACCGAGTTGTCTCTGCGTGCTGTCGCATACCTTCTCTCCCATGGGTGTTTGGTTAATTGGCTAGCGTATTCTTCGATTTCCATGTTGATTTGCGCGATGCGCAAGCGGAGTGTACGGTTTAGTTTATTGTTATTCCAGCTGGTTTGCATGCTGTTTTTGACTTCCCACAAGTGTAGAAGGCCGCTATCCACCTCGACCAGACCATCGTCTTCAGGGATTTCCCTCGTGGCACGTTTCACGCAATCTCGGAGATCCCATATCCAGGCCTCGAGATCGTTTAGGCTCGGTGGGGGTTGTCTCCCGAATCTGGCGGAAGCGGTCCCATTCCGTGAGCGAGACTCGTTTGCCCTTTTTGCGGGGTAGACCAGCCTGAATGTGGATTTCTATGATATAATGATCGCTACCGAGGCTTTCCCCGGTATTAGTCCAATCATAGTAGCCTATGTTTTTGATGAAAGTTAGGTCGGGAGTGGTGTCAACACTGACACTATTCCCGATACGGGTGGGGACCTAGGGATCTGTTACGAGAGTCAGTCCCTGTAGTTGGGCTTCTAGCCAAAGATTACGATTTTCGACTACCTCTGTGAGGTATCCTCATGCAGTGTGGGGAGCGTTAAAGTCACCTAATAATAAGATGGCATTTTCTTCGGAGGTTCTGAGAGCCTTCCTGAATAGAGCTCCGAATTTGGGGCGTCGGCACTTTGGGCTGCAATAGACATTAAGGATGAATATGCTTCCATCCTCCTTACGTTTAGGGATGAGTTAAATAAAAGCGTGGTCTATGTCGACTTCTTCAATATCATGTTTAATGGCTGTTAGATTTCTGTGAACTAGAATAGCGGTGGTGGAATCCGACCCAGAAGCATTATAGGATTTGTACCCTGCCAATTTTGCATGGCCTCCTGTCTCCTGAAGAGCAATGATATCCGGGGCCTCCTTGCCGCAAACGAACTCCTGAAGGTTTCCCCGTTTGCGGCGAAACCCACGGCAGTTGTACTGCCAGATCTTGTAGTTAGGAGTGTGAGCCATTTTGAGGTGGTGGCGGTTCAGCGATCGGTTTGACGATTTCGGATAGGGATGGGCCATCATATGGTCTAGATGCCGTGCCCTTAAGGGAGCCGAAGGCCGTGGATGTGAATCTCCATTCCCAACGAAGGATTTTGGCTTCGGTCGTGGCTACCCGAGACTCTATAGGTTGGTGGTTCTGGTTTACAGAGCTTCTAGACGTGCGCTTATTTGTTGCAAGTGGGCACCATTCTCCTGGTGTTGCTGAAGCATCTGGATGGCAAGTTCAGTAATCATATGTTCTAGTTTCTCGAATCTTGGGGACATGTCTGAAGGGTTAGCTGTATTATCTTCTGCCTTACGCTTGTGTGGTGGCGCTGTGGTGCCGTATGAGGGATTAGATGGTAGGGTTGGTCGCGGCGTCTGACTGCGCTCCTGTTGCTTTTCTGTAGTCGGGTGATTTCTGCCCGCTGCTTGATGATTTCGGTTCTCTGTTGTTCCATTAACTGCCTCATTTCTTGGAGTTCTGCCTCCAGAGCCTGAATCTTAGGATACTGAGCATTGGGACAAGAGACCATGTTAGCCCAGCTCACCTGTGGAGTGCTGTTAGTCGGGCTCGTTCGTCTCCCGGAACTCGACCGGTGCCGCGACGTGCCGCCAGAGTCGGTGGGGCTCAGAGTTGAGCTTAGTCTCGGGTAAGATCGAGATTGGCTCCTGCTGCTCGATCCTCCGGAAAAAAAGCTTGCATTGGTTTCTTGGCTTTTCTGCGTCGATCGGCGTTCTCGCGATCTACTTTACCTGCCCTCGTTTGGGTAGTTCTATTCTTCCACCGAGAGTTTTGCCACTCTCGTTGTCGGATGATGTAGGGGATTTAGAAACGCTTCTTACATTGCTTTGAGCCAGAGAGATGGTTGCAGTTGCAGATGGCGCACACTAGTTCACAGTCATGCTCCATCGGCGAGTTTTGCTTGCCGCACCGGATACATTTTTCGTTTGGGGTGGGGCCCACATCGTCCCGGTGGCCGTATTTTGGACAGATTCCGCACACTTCGATCTTCTTGTACAAAACACCGGTACGTAGTATTTCGGTAGTTGATGTAATCGGTACTTCTTCATCTTGAAAAACGACGATAACTGAGGACGTCTTACCCATGCGCCTGGCGTGCAGGACCTGGGGGGTAATACACGCCAAACTTCTAATACTAGACAGTTTTAGTTACGCGTACGTAGAGGCTTCACGTACGCAAACGTGAAAAGCCTACGTACCTTACGTGCACGCCATCTGAAATGCTTTTAGCTACACGTACGCGACGCACGCCAAGAGGGACCCCATAGCTCCATCTATCGGGAAATGTGAACACGGCGGTAGCCAATTCAATCCTGTCGCCGTGTTTCGATGCGAGCCGTCTGCGCGCGCGCGGCCCGCTATCGCTTGTTCGTGATCTTGCGGAACTCCCGCGCGAAGCTGGCTACGTGCGCAAGAAACGCACGCAAAGAATTGAATCTCACGTACTTCCGTGAGACGCGCGCGCGCCCGCTACGTTCTACGCATGCGCACTGCTCACACGTAGAAGCTTTACGTACGCAAAGCCTATACGTACGTGTAACTAAAACTGTCTAATAGACAGCGGACAGTTTTAGTTACACGTACAGGCGCCCAAATCTTTAACTGGCGTGCGCGAGCGGGGACTTTTCCGGGCGTCAGCGCCGTATGACGGGGCGAGGCTGGAAACAGCCTAGCAGACGATTGGCCCAGCTGAGCGGGCTTTGTCCGCATGCGCTTAGCTTCAGACTGTTTCCAGCCTCGCCCCGTCACACGGCGCTGACACACCGAAAAGTCGCCGCTCGCGCACGCCAGTTAAAGATTTGGGCGCCTGTACGTAGAGACTTCGCGTACGCAAACGTGAAAAGCCTACGTACAGTCGCGATCAAATTGAAGGTGATCGCTCGAGCGGCGACCGAAACTAGGCGCAGCGCCACGTTACGTCATCAGCGTCAGTCAAGAGGGAAAGATCAGATAGCTTCCCTCTCTCACTTTTGCTGTTCACTGAACAGCTTTCACTCCCGTCTGGCAACTGGCAGCTTTTCGTCACCCTTCACGAGATAACCTGCGAATTCATTTCGACTGTCTTATCAGCTATTGCACAGAAGCGTCATTGTTAGGCAATGTATGCGTGAGGCAGGGCCGCACACACATCATGAAGTGCCTGTCTGAGGCACTTCAACCCTGTTTTAAAAAAGTTTATACCACATCATTGCCATGAAAGGGTAACAAGCACAAAAATGTGGCGAGTTAGTCTTGGGGGTGACGGTTGCAGCCTGGGCGAGCGTAAAAGGGGAAGAAGGCAGCGCAATTTTTATCTATGCAGTTCCGAAATCGGCCGCTATGCAGCTTGGAAGGTCCGCCGGTCGCAGCTCGAGCGATCACCTTCAAATTGATCGCGACTGTACCTTACGTGCACGCAATCTGAAACGCTTTTAGCTACACGTACGCGACGCACGCCAAGAGGGACCTCGTAGCTCCATCTATCGGGAAATGTGAACATGGCGGTAGCCAATTCGATCCTATCGCCGTGTTTCGGTGCGAGCCGTCTGCGCGCGCGCGGCCCGCTATCGCTTGTTCGTGATCTCGCGGAACTCCAACGCGAAGCTGTCTACGTGCGCAAGAAACGCACGCAAAGAATTGAATCTCACGTACGTCCACGAGACGCGCGCGCGCCCGCTACGTTCTACGCATGCGCACTGCTCACACGTAGACGCTCTACGTATGCAAAACCTCTACGTACGTGTAACTAAAACTGTCTAGCTTTAGTTACACGTACGTAGAGGCTTTGCGTACGTAGAGCTTCTACGTGTCAGCAGTGCGCATGCGTAAAACGTAGCGGGTGCGCACGCGTCTCACGGACGTACGTAATGTAGGTAGGCTTTTCACGTTTGCGTACGTGAAGCCTCTACGTACGTGTAACTAAAACTGTCTAATATCTTGTTTGTTGTAGTCCGGCATCCCACAGATGATTCTCTTGGGCGAGATTTCGGGGGCCGTAATGTAGGTAGCCATGCTGAATCTCTTCTTTTCTAGTTTGAGCTCCTTGATTTGGCTGTACTTGACGGCGTTGTCTTCTCTTGGTGTGCTGACAATAATGATATTTTGGCTGGTGTTGATTCAGATCGTGTCTTCTAGTTGCGTCGCCGCTTCCAGAGCGGCCGTTCTTATGATGTTTTCAGTGATGAGCGAAGAGCTCCAGCTAGCTCTATTGAATCCGTAACGCTAGCGCGGTCGGAGAACCACTTTGAAGTCGTCTTCGGGCAGCTGTGGAGGCTTCGGCACTTGCCGACGCGGACGGAACGCCGGCGTCGGCGCTACCGAACTAGTACTTGTACGCTCTATGGCGTTGGATTCGGTAAAGCTTGGTTTGCTTCACTGTAGGTTCTTATGAGCGGTGAGCCACCCTGCCTCGTTTAGTTCTTCTGGGGCGATTTCAGTCCCGCCCACTACTATTTCCATAGCCGCCTGATGAGTTGGTAGAGATGCCGGGCTGCCAAACCGCCGTTAAGCCCTGAAGACATGGAGCGTTTTTGAGGCGATTTTCGCCTCACGGCGCCGATTTGACGCCTGGCGTCGAGAAAAACGCCCGCCGCCGCCGATCAGGACCGGCTAGATTCTGACGCGGCGCGCACGCGTCTGACGCTACCGGAAGTGCCTGTCAGAGTCACTTCCGTCTGTTTCCGGTGGATGCGGCCCGCCGTCTCACCGTTCCTTGCCGTCCGTTGAACACTTCGCGCGCGTGCGCTGAAACTCTGCGCAATCCGCACACCCGTTTCAATCGCACAAGGTCGCTAGACAAAACATTTCCGGCCAACTCTCTCCGCTGAACATCCACAAAAATATCGATACAATACTAAACATACCTGGTAATGTGTATAGACATATTAGTGGGGTATTTATTGCATAATTTATTAATTATAACACAAGCAAACAACATATAAGCATTGTTCGTTCATTTAGTGGTAGCCAAAACATTTTTGCCTTGTCTGGCCACACTGCGGCGGCTTTCGCCGCTCGTACGCCTCATGTAGCCTGGCCGGCGTCCCACCTGCGCGTTTTTTTTTTTTCTGGCGCGCGATAATCGCAGGAGAAAAACGCCCCATGTAGCCCCCGCTTTAGGGTTAATGCGGCGGCCGGCGAACCGGGCAGGAAATGTGGCGTTTTATGGATGGATATGGAAGCACTTGCCGAGATGTTGAGCTCTTCGTGGTCCGGATGATATCCGCAGTCGTGGCGGTGGTTACTTCCAGGAAATCTATAGGTTCACGGTCGCTGTGAGGTGAAAAAGTCGGAGCTCGTGTGAGGTACTTCTACATTTCTTCTACTTCTTCTAGCGAAAATTCGCCTTGAGTGTCCAAATAGGTGCTTTCACAATAAAAAATATTTTAGAAGTTATCTTTAGAAGGCTTTGCCCGGGCTTCGCAGATACTATAATTTCGCTTGTAGCTTTGATTCTGTCATACTGCAACAAAGATGTTTGCTTGACTGCCAAGGAATAACTTATTCATACCAAGCATTTACACTGTATAACTTGAGCCTGTCCTTTTTTCTTTCCTTTTTTTTAGTTCGAACATTGTGTATTGTTCTTATTATTGTGCACTGTTATCCACACTTTATCACGGCATTTCGCCCTTTTCACGTCGTTCACTTTTGATTAGCCGCGCACGTCTATTTGCAATTATTACTCATAAATTTAGGACAAAATTCAACAGGAAGTTCAAGCGACATGTTTGCTGCGTGACAAGGGCTACTACTATGGGTGCCTTTCTGACGCTTAGCTTCATCTCGCAGGCTCGACATGTATCGCAGGAAGCTGCATCTTGTGACAACTACACGTACAAAAGCGTCCCTGGAGTGAAATCATTACAGTGATCGCGCATTTTAGCTGAACGAAAGCACATATGCACTCATGCGCTCTCATGCCCTGACCAGACTGTGCCATCAAAACTGTCACCAGTGCAGAATTTTCCCCTAAATCAAGATTATAAATGGTCAAGGGCCACGTGTCACAAAGAATATGATGACGGCGTCGGACATCGTTTGGTGAAAAATTATTCACAACTACAACCACGCAGGCCCTCCGCGTTGTGCAGAGGCGTTACTGAAATAATTGAATTCCTCAAAGTAACATGTTTCATAAAAGTCGTAAAGCACAACGTAAGCAAAACCAACAAATAGTAATGTTGGATTGTAATTTGAATTTACCAGTAAACATATTACGCGGTGTTGTTACGCGGTAATACGCGGTAATACGCGGTAATACGCGGTAAACTGTTACGCGGTGACTCAAACCTAGACTCCTTTACCAGCGTTTATATCATTCATAGAGCGCTAAACTCCTGGTAACAACGCCATCCAGAATGCGCTTGCAGCCGCGGCCCTCGCAGGAGGTCAGGTTTCTGCCGGAAAGCTCGCCAGCTCGCCGCCGTGCGTTCGCCGCCAGCGTTTCCCGGTAACCATTACAGTTACGTAAGCTGCAGTTGCCCGGAAGCGTGAGAGTAGTCAGGGATACTTGAATGCTTAAGCATCCACCAAATTTTTTATGTGTCCCCTCGGAAACAATTACCCGCAAAAGCCAGCCAGGCTTGTGCGCATTACAAAAAACAATCTCTGGACATTTTTTGGTTGCTCTTTTCAATGGGAAGTTAATTGAAGTTTAGCTTACGACAGACCTTCATAGCGTCAGCTTTCACTTCAGGGAGAGAGGCGTCTACTCTACGTAAAAAAACTAGCAGCAATGTCGACCTTCTATTTTTAATTAAAAATATCAGGAGGGAGCACCGCGAACTATGCCAGCATTTATCCTATATCAGTATGCTTTCAAAAGTGGCGAACATGCTTCAACGGTAATCCAGCAACAAGTCCAGAACGTGACACCATATCAACGTCATCTGATGTGCATCTGCTAAATTCAATTTCTGCGGCTTACTTTAAAACATTTCTAGCAATGGGTAAAACATCAGCATTAAGTATGCATTACCAACACATCCACTCGCATATTCCGCCAAGGCCACGCGCGATGCTTGTCGAGGTAATAATAATCGTGACAGGTGTACGTACAGAGCAGTGCGACACATTATAATTACATTATAATTATGATTACGCGCGGCCCGGATACCGTAGAACGCAACCTCTTCCCTACCCTCACTCCTCAGACTTGCGCGCGGTGGAAGACCGTGCGCTTCCCGCTTCCACCCCACCTTCCTCCCATTCCTACGCGAGATTGATGAGCGATCGCCGGTTCATCGCCGCACGCTTTCACTCGCACATTCTGCATATAGCACGCGGCAACGGGTTTATCGGACTTGTACTTTGTACGATACATCGCGGCGACGACACGGCATAAATGCGCCTCGAGTGTCCATATAATTTCTATCGCAATAAAAAATTATATAAGCAGAAACAAATGCAGGAAAGAAGCAGCAAGACGGGAAGAAGACGGCAGCGAAAACCGCCGATTGTGGAGAGAGAAGGGAATGAGATTGGAACAGAGTGCGCATTGAATTAAGAGCATTGACCTATATAGAAGGGAAGAGGGAGAAGTGAAGACATTTCAGTAAAGTTGGAAATGTTTCGCCTGTAACTCATTCCAACATACGCGTAATCTCCTCCGATATTGGTTGGTCACTACCATATGGGTAACCAACAAACAACGAAGGCAAATGAAGCATAGTAGAAACAACTATGTTTAATTATTAAAGTGTTAAAGATAACAAAAACAGAAATGAATGTAGGTAAAAAAAACAACTTGCCTTCAATAGGAACCAAGCCCACAACCTTCGCAGGGCACCAGCAAGGCTCTTCCGATTAAACTACAGCCAATGGATATGTCTCCCCATACTACGATGGCGAATCAGGAAGTTCTTGCAGCTATCTTTTTTATTAGCCAACATAAGGGACGCACAGGTAATTACAAATATGCGTACTATTCAAAGTACCTTGCAGTATCTTTCCACATAGTCCCCACTTCGGGTCAGACATTGTCCCATCGCCGCACTAAATTTAATATGATTGTATGACAGAATTCCTCCGGCGGACTATGGAACCACCATCGGACTGCTGTCATAGCTTCATCGTTGCACGTGAATTGCTGTCCTGCCAGGAGCTTCTTCAGCGCACCGAAAATGTGGAATTCACTAGGGGCGAGGTCCGTATTGAATGCTGGGTGGTCCCGACTTCCCCAGTGAAATTGCCAGAGCTGGTCGGTGGTTCTGACTGCCGTACTTCGTTTCTCGTACGCCGTGGACGTGTGAAGCACAACCGCCATCTTCAATAATTGACAGCAGCGCTGTGCCGTGGAGCTGCGGGCAGATGAGGCCGGGCCCGTTAAAGAAAGGTCTACCGCTGGGAATCGATATGTTGACTTCGCATTTACGGTCATGAAAATGGCTAAAGAAATAGGGGCAATGGCTTTCTCAATCATCCTCGTATCCTGCGCACTATGTGTACTGCAGCAGCGAGATGGTTAGCAAGCACCACTCGTGACCATGGCAGCAGATGTGGCAGCTCCTCGAATCCATTCCCTTTGTTCCATTCATCTTTCCTTGCTTTCTTATACAACCATAATTCACTCGGTAGCTGAACTTAGTTTCATTACTCAGATTTCCCGCTACCTCGCACTGCAGTGTCGTACTTGCGGTTTTGGCTGACGCGGGTAGAAAAAAACATTACATGTACAATAGCACATTACAATGGCTGAACCTTGTGATCCTCACAATGCGTTTTGCGCAGAATATGGGGACTGCGTAGTGAATCTTCATAGCTTTCTTTTTCTGAAACAGCCGAAATCATAGAACTTGTTGTTGATAGATTGTGCACAGTGGTTATCTTTTGGCCGTTTGCAGCTCTAAGGCTCGTTAATATTCGGGACACCTCACTTAATTAAATCTGCATTCCTAACCAACAATTTATCAACTGCGCTGCGCTGCTCGTTATCACACCGCACACAACATGCAAAACTATTCTTGCGGCAGGGGTGTTTGTTTTTTACGATGCTGCACTACACAAAGGGATGGAGAAGCGCAGCGTTTAGAAATTCAAATTTACATGATACCTTTTCGCACATCTATTTTTTTCTCCCTCCTGTGAATATTTATTCAGCCAGCGGCGACAGAAAAACCTTTGAAACCAATACAAACATCATTTATCAAGACCTGTAGCCTTCTTAGAATCATACACTTCCATGAAAATTTTATTTGAAAAATATTTTTGCTATACAGAC